>NC_056576.1:5605652-5868152 GCF_018340385.1 Cyprinus carpio | reverse complement strand
ACATTTTCATTTTTGAGTGAACTATTTTAGGGAACAAAATAATTATAACTGATGACTTCACAGAGAAGATGTCAACTCATTCTGTTTGTGACATTGATTCCTTTGCAATCTACAGAAGTGGTGTGAAGTGATTTAGTCAAGAAAGACTGACCAATTTCTGTTTATTTCTCTCTCTCCCATTCTCCGAATTGAGCCATCAATCTGAGTGTGTTTACTTCACCTCAAGACTAATTGTCTTTAAGTGTCCTTTTTTTCTCTTTTGGGCCTGGCAGAAGCGATCGATCTCTAGAGGGATTGACTACCATTTCTCTGGCTCTTCCTCGTCCACACCCAGAGAGACTTCTCTTCACTCATTTTCTCCCTCACAGCATTTCATTCCACTCCTACTCTGCTGTTACTCCAAGAAAACCACCTGAAACCTGAGAGCAGATCGCAGCCACAGAATGAAAAGGCATTGTGACTCGGCCAGTGAAAATGAGCAGCTGCTTATGGTCTCTCCGGTGAAGAATTACAGCCAATAAAACTCAAGCTCAGATGCAAAGAGCGCTGAATGAATTACAGCTGCTTCTGTATGGAATGCTGCGGAATGCCTACAGGAAAGAGCTTGTGAAATGTTATGTAATTTACTTTCAGATTTTATTGGGTTGCAAGCTGAGGGATATTTCACCTCGTGGCACATATGAAGCCATTACTCCGGAAGTCCTGGGGGTGGAATATTGCAAAATGGCAAAGATGTGCAGTTTATTCTGCCTTATTCTAAAACACAAGGCCATTCCCCCAAACATAAACTTTTAAAAAATGAATCACACCAGTTTAAAAGTGTGTTTACTGTACCATCTGGAGTTTTGTTTTTACTTGTGTTTTCGTAACAAAGTAGAATAACAGAATTAGTTTACAGTTGCCGAGCAACAGCACAGCATATATATATATATATACACACATATACATATATATATATATACACACAATATATATATATATATATATATATATTACAGATAACTGATGTACAATCAAAAGCAAGTCAATATTAAATATACATAATTTTTTAACAATATGCTACTATAAAAAAAAAATGCATTTATTGCCTATTTTACAATGGCTTCAAATTTAGCTCACCCAATCAGTATATAGAGTTTGTGTTTTGAGCCATCTGTTTTTTAATTAATAGTTATACATATAACTGATTCAAGACTAATTATTTGTTACGAAAGCTCTTATCTTTTGTTTTCAAGTTCCAAATATAATCACTTTTAATTTTCATGTTTAAAGCCTTTGCCACATACTTATTAAAACATAAATAATCTTTTATATATTAAACAAATCCATCTTGCTTATGGCTGAGTATCAACAACAACAACAACAAACAGCCTAATTAACTGCATTCATATCTGTGTTCAATCACGATTAAGTTCACCTAACATTAAAACACACTATATAGAGTACTTATATTTTATAGAAACATATTGACTAATTGAATCTCCACATTAGTGAAGAATCAACATAGAGAAAGAATATTTTAAATAACGTGTTTAATTGCATCTTTGCAACTTACAGAACTGAGGGAAAACACAGCATAGCCTCAGGAAGAAATGGATGCTGCATAAACATTAAAAGAAGAAATAAATGCATACATTTTTCCAGCCTTAATCATGATATATACTGTTACTGTGATATAAACACATTCCCAGTAGCATCTGTTCAAAAGCTGCCTATGATTCTTTTATAGTAACTCCACTGTAAAAGATTTACATGAAACCCCTACCCATACGATTCCAGCAAGATGTACATTAAAGTTTCAGTGATATCAGAACCTACACCGTTGGCGCCGGCTCAAAAGAGATACTCAACGAGAGAATGAGCTTGCTGACTCAAGCCTTTGTAGGAATGATTAGTGATTCTCGCTGCTTCAGAGTGCAGAAAAAGCCTTGCCAGTCTTTTTGTTGTTGTTGTTGTTTTTGAAGTTTTCCCTCTATTTATCGGCCTCTCACCTCGCAAACACCCAATAGTTGAAAATAATAATAATAATAATAATAATTAATTCTTTGACTCAATTCTGGCATTTCAATATACCTTGGCTTTTGTGGGTCCGCAAGCAAAGCCAGAGATCCTGTCAAATCTGAGAAAAGGTGTCCAAAAGCTCTTTGAGGAACATAAAAGAGGTTATATTGCATAAACATTTACTCTAATAATAGAGCGTAAGCGATGAAGACGTGGGAGCTGGAAGCTTGTGAGATTGCCTGATGAACGTCACATGGTCTGTATGGAGGATGGAAATGATGCCTGATCAATCTTTGCTTCAGCGCAGCTCCTAATTGCAGTGGCAGCTCGCAGCTAATTCCCCATGTCCCGCAGGCAGACGATAACTCCGCATGACTCGCACAATTTGTCTTTCTAAAGCCGAGGATGATGGAACGATACTTTGAGAGAGCTAATGTGGAAGTGTGCTGCGGGAACAGTCGTGTTTGTTAGTTTGCATTATACGGCTATCATTTGGTGATTTTGAGATTATCAGATTTTTTCGAGATTTGCCAATAAAGTGCAAACTTGCCCTTCAAAATCTACTGACAGCCTTGATGATGGATCATTTCTGTTTTCAAATGTTTCAAATAAATGTTTAATTAGAGTTAAAAAATAAATTAATTTGAAAAATGTTAGAAATGTTTTCTGTTAGATTTTTTTTAATTAATTAAATAAAAATTAAATTAATATACTACTGTTAAAATGTTAAAGGTTAGTTTTTTTTTTTTTTTTTATGCAGTAAGGGCCGTTAAATTGATCAAAAGTTACAGCAGAGACAATTATAATGTTACAAAAGTTTTCTTTTTTTTTAAATAAATGCTGTTATTTTGAACTTTTGAATTGATAAGAAGAACTGTTTCTTGAGCAGCAAATCAGCACATTAGAATGATTTCCGAAGGATCATGTGACACTGAAGACAGGAGTAATGATGCTGAAAATACAGCTTTACATCACAGGATACATTACATTGGCTTAGAAAGTTTTCACTAAGATGCAGAAAGACTTCAAAAGTATTTTCTGGTAAAATGTTCTCCAATAATATCTGCTTTATTTACAGCTTCAAACTTATCATTTTTTACAGTATAAACACACATTTTCGTTTATACATGAAAAAACCTAGCAGCTGTGGTTGCAAGAATAATTCTGTTAAAACACAGTAAAAATGGGAAAATGTTTGCAAAAACCCTGTAAATTGTACAGGTCAAAACTGCAATGTTCAAAAAGAAAGAAAAAAGCACGCTGCTACTAAATTTTTTATTTTATTTTTTTATAATGAAGAATATCAATAAGAATGCAAAGAAAAAAATGTCTGACACACATGCAAAAATGATTGCTGTGGACCAATGATCAGCATATATTCAATGACATAACAGAAACAAAATTACCAATATATTGAATATTCTTTTCTTTACTTGCCTCCCTCAATGTCTTCATCTTAATTTGGAGGTTTTTGACAGCAAATTTCAATATAAATTGCAATTTATAACATTTTAATAGACTGAGAGCCCTATTTAATAATCAGATTCAGAATAAAATCACCACAGAACATTGCAGTACTATATTTCAGTACTATCTTGCTAAACTGACCAGCCAAACAGTTTCACATTTGGATTAAACTGCATTTCTGCTTCAACTTCTGACTGTAAAGCAGCTGTACTACTTTATAAGTACCTTAGCTGTAATTTAGCCAGAGCTAGATTTATTTATGCTAAAACTCAGAGATCTTCCACTCTGTAGGTGGGAAGTTATTTAAAGTAGAGGTCTGTAGCGCAGCTTGGATCCAGACTGCAGTGTGTTAAGCGCTCTGTACATTTAAACAGATTTCAATGCCTTTTATTAATTGATTGATTGGAGCCTTAAGGCGTGTTGTTTGTTGCACACTCACACAAACATATCTTAACTAATAGACAAACTAAAAAAACCAATCCAAATATAAATTAAAAGTGATTAAGAAATTAATCGTGAACTCTCTGGTGAGAAATTAAAAGTGATGAAGAAATTATTTGTATCACAGATACAGTTTTAGAGAGCTTCTAAAGTAAGTTTTCTAACCTTTTTAAATGCAGAACATCTAAAAACGTGGTAGAGTAGATCTTGAAATCTGATCTACAGAAATGTTTTGTTTTTAAAAATCAAACAAGGTCACTTTAATATTGTAATGGTTCTCTGAAACAGCACTGAGATGAAAAGGGGAGCAAAAATACACTTTTACTTAAGCATTCCTCATGTAGAGCCCAGTAATCTCGTGTGCTTCATAAATTCTCAAACATTTCTCAAACTATGCTCAGCTTCACCAAGGTCTGCAAATCAAAATGTAGAGATCTCAATAAATTCCAACAATTCTTATCAAATTAAAAAAAAAAAAAAAATCTAGCTGCTATCCACATTCATATCATATCTGTACTCTTACTGTATGCCAACTATTGACTCATCTGTGTCTTTTTATCTTTCCTAAAGAGAAATGTTAGAAGACACATCTGAGCCAATATACAGTGAATATACGGTATAGACTACTGTTCAAAAGGTTGGGGTTCGTAAGTCTCTTCTGCTCATCAAGGCTGCATTTCTTTGATCAAAAATAGAGTACAGACAGTAATATTGTGAAATATTATTACAATTTCAAATAGCTGTTTTCTATGGAAACAAAGTGTAAATAACTTCTGTGATGCAAAGCTGAATTTTCAATTTTAAGCATCATTACTCCAGTCTTCGATGTCACATGATCCTTCAGAAATGTTCTTATTTTTATCAGTGTTGAACACAGTTGTGCTGCTTCATATTTTTGTGGAGACTATAAAATATTTTTTTCAGGATTTTTGATTAATAAAAAAAAGTAAAAAATAACAATGTTTATTTAAAATAGTATTCTTTTGTGACATTATAAATGTATTTACTGTGACTTTTGATCAATTTAATGCTGACCCCAAACCAAAAGTGATCAAAAGTTATTTGATATTTTTTTTTAATTACTCTACAATTACTATAAAACCATCAAAAAACCATCAAAATATTTTGAATTAATTTTTTTTTTATTTATTTTTTTTATATGAGGTAGGAACAAACCTTGGTTAAGGTATTTATCTGACAATATTATTTGACCAAAAAAAAAAAAAAAAAAAAAAAACCCTCAAACAATAAACAATAAGTTATTAATATTTAGTTCTCTTGTTCTGTTTTCATAATTTATTCCTATCACAGCCTAGTCAAAAATGTTCGCACGATTTGGCATGTTTCATTGCGTTATCACAAAAAAATAAATAAATAAATAAATCTCAGATTTGCCAACACACCAACATCTGCAATTAAAAGTCAGAGATCTCAGTATCAACTCAAACAATCTCATCACAATCCTTGTCATAAGGAATCAGATGCAAAATACTGAGAGAATTAAAATAGTCATAATTAAATCACTATGTCTTCAGAATATTCTTCAAAAATCCTTCTATTTCTTCTCCATCAAAAGAAGAAAATTCATATGGGTTTGGAGCAAATGATGACATATTTTTTTATTTTTATTTTTTATTATTTTGACTATTGCTTTAATTCTCCAGAGCTGTGAAAGATCAACCTCTGAGCGGCTACACTCGCATCTACTCGGTATATATGTGTGTGTCGGTTGAGTAAAAATACCTCTGGCTTCCTCTCTCTTTCTAGCGTCTTCCCCCACAGTCCCTTTACCATCTGAGCTACAGTCTGATGCTGCTATCCTCAGGGTGATGGTGAACATGCGGAGGACTTTTCCTCTTTCTATCATCCCTTTCATTGTTGTTTTCCTCCACCGGTCTGAAGAGAGAGGATGGATTACCGGACGAGTCAGGCACACGGTTCAGTGACTTTTGCTTTGTCCCCTCCGTCCACACACACATACTGTACATCTTTCAGAGTGTAGGTAGAAAGGGTCAGGCCATGCAATCAGATTCATTTGCCTTTGGTTAGGAAATCAAAGTGGTGAGATGACGAGCAAAAGTCCACAAAGCTGTGAGATCCACAGACAGATACATGCAGAGCTGTACGGTTCACCTGTAACTCTATGTTTGATTTAATCAGTTCTATTAGGCTTAATGCACAGTCATTATCACACGAACAAATACAGACAGGGTCATCAGAACGTCCAGCTGACTGTAAACTTATCATTTACCACATAAATAAATGACATTCAATACTGATTTTAAGATGAAATTATAACCACTGAAAAGAGAGAGCATATACTGTGATATACAGTATCTTTCTTATTTAGACTACTGTCAAGTTAGTCCAAAATAGAGCTGCACAACTCACTCTAAACTGTAATAGAAGGGTTAATAATACAAGAATGTATAAGGATAGTGAAGGATAGGACAATTATTTCTCTGCTTTGTCTTATAAGATTTCAGTGTCTAGAGTTCCTAATGTCCTGAATTTTAGGGGTTGTATGTTTTATTGACTTAACTTTTATTGTTGTGGATTAATGTGTATTAATGTTATATAATGTGTATATATATTTATTTGTTTTTTAATTTTTTTTTTTTTTTTTTTTTTTTTTTTTTACTTGTTGGACCCCAGGAAGAATAGCCACTACTTTGGTAGTTACTAATGGGGATCCAAATAAACAAATAGTCACAACATAAACAACATTAGCTGCCAGAAAAAGAAAAGAAAAGAAAAGAAAAGAAAAGAAAAGAAAAGAAAAGAAAAGAAAAGAAGATTGTATTTTCCCAAAAAAATGTATAGTTGCATAATGTATTGTTCTTTACTTACCAAAATATCATTTTGAAAAAAATGCATCAAATAGACAAATTTCTATCATGTACTCCAGTTTTCTGTTAATATAGGTTTCTGAATCCTTCTGAAAAAATCTTGCAAATATACAATGATAAAACAAATACAAAATTGTTTCTTTTATAGTCCACAAAATTTACAGAAATATGAAACGTTCAACTTAAATCTTTCCTCTCTCTCTCTCTCTCTCTCTCTCTCTCAACCTCTCTCTCTCTCTCTCTCTCTATATATATATATATATATTAACTAATACATATATATATATACACTAATTCCATTCAAAAAGTGAAACTTGTATATTATATTCGTTCATTACACACAGACTGATATATTTCAAATGTTTATTTCTTTTAATTTTGATAATTATAACTGGACAACTAAGGAAAATCCCAAATTCAGTATCTCAGAAAATTAGAATATTGTGAAAAGGTTCAATATTGAAGACACCTGGTGCCACACTCTAATCAGCTAATTAACGCAAAACACCTGCAAAGGCCTTTAAATGGTCTCTCAGTCTAGTTCTGTAGGCTACACAATCATGGGAAAGACTGCTGACTTGACAGGTTGTCCAAAAGACGACAATTGACACCTTGCACAAGGAGGGTAAGACACAAAAGTTCATTGCAAAAGAGGCTGGCTGTTCACAGAGCTCTGTGTCCAAGCACATTAATAGAGAGGCGAAGGGAAGGAAAAGATGTGGTAGAAAAAAGTTTACAAGCAATAGGGATAACCCGCACCCTGGAGAGGATTGTGAAACAAAACCCATTCAAAAATGTGGGGGAGATTCACAAAGAGTGGACTGCAGCTTGAGTCAGTGCTTCAAGAACCACTACGCACAGACGTATGCAAGACATGGGTTTCAGCTGTCGCATTCCTTGTGTCAAGCCACTCTTGAACAACAGACAGCGTCAGAAGCGTCTCGCCCTGGCTAAAGACAAAAAGGACTGGACTGCTGCTGAGTGGCCCAAAGTTATGTTCTCTGATGAAAGTAAATTTTGCATTTCCTTTGGAAATCAGTGTCCCAGAGTCTGGAGGAAGAGAGGAGAGGCACACAATCCACGTTGCTTGAGGTCCAGTGTAAATTTCCAAAGTCAGTGATGGTTTGGGGTGCCATGTCATCTGCTGGTGTTGGTCCACTGTGTTTTCTGAGGTCCAAGGTCAACGCAGCCGTATACCAGTAAGTTTTAGAGCACTTCATGCTTCCGGCTGCTGACCAATTTTATGGAGATGCAGATTTCATTTTCCAACAGGACTTGGCACCTGGACACAGTGCCAAAGCTACCAGTACCTGGTTTAAGGACCATGGTATCCCTGTTCTTAATTGGCCAGCAAACTCGCCTGACCTTAACCCCATAGAATATCTATGGGGTATTGTGAAGAGGAAGATGCGATATGCCAGACCCAAGATTGCAGAAGAGCAGAAGGCCACTATCAGAGCATATCATAACACCTGAGCAGTGCCACAGACTGATCGACTCCATGCCACGCGGCATTGCTGCAGTAATTCAGGCAAAAGGAGCCCCAACTAAGTATTGAGTGCTGTACATGCTCATACTTTTCATGCTCATACTTTTCAGTTGGCCAAGATTTCTAAAAATCCTTTCTTTGTATTGGTCTTAAGTAATATTCTAATTTTCTGAGATTCTGAATTTGGGGTTTTCCTTAGTTGTCGGTTATAATCATCAAAATTAAAATAAATAAACATTTGAAATATATCAGTCTGTGTGTAATGAATGAATATACAAAAATATACAAAGTTTTAAAACATACACATTTTTTAGTTAATTATATTATTTTTTTTTAATTTTTTAATGTTTACATTTTAACTGTTTTATTTATTTATTTATTTAATTTTTAATTTAGTGTCTTTACAATCTAGTCAAAAATGAT
This sequence comes from Cyprinus carpio, assembly GCF_018340385.1. Lineage (NCBI taxonomy): Eukaryota > Metazoa > Chordata > Actinopteri > Cypriniformes > Cyprinidae > Cyprinus > Cyprinus carpio. Next base: position 5,859,482 of record NC_056576.1, on the reverse strand, counting down.
TGTAAAGACAAAAATAAAAAATCTACAATCAAAATGTTTAACAAATGAAATTCATATCAGTCAGCTCACACTTTATTTTTCAATATAATTTTATTTTATATGACAATTATATTATTATTATTATTATTATTATTATTATTATTATTATTATTCACAAAAAACACCAAAACACGAACTGATTAAATGTCACTGATAAAATGGCTCAGAAAATAATCAACTTCTTAGCAGCATTAAACTTTTAAATGTGACTTAAAGGGATAGTTCACCCAAAAAATGAAAATGTGTTTATCTGCTTACCCCCAGGGCATCCAAGATGTAGGTGACTTTGTTTCTTCAGTAGAACACAAACCAAGATTATTGGCTCAAACCGTTGCAGTCTACCAGTCTTATAATGTAAGTGGATGGGAATCACGGCTAAAACATACAATAAAACTAAGAAAAAAGCATACACAAACAAAACCAAATTAAACCCTGCGGCTCGTGACGATACATTGCCTGTGCTTGTCCTGAGCGCGTTCGCATCTTCTTCTTCAGCCTGTGCGTGTATATCATTTTTTTTTTTTACCTCTGATTCACGCAATGTCCAAACTGTTAGAACTCTCCTGAAAAAAAAAAAAAAAAATGTAATGTCTATATAGTTTTCATTTATTTTTTATTTCAGTCTCAGTTTTAATTATGTTAGTACATCAAACAAAACTAAATGAAAATAAGAAATGCTGCCCTGGCAACTAGCTGAAATAAAATGAGTTACATAAAGGTTATTGGTGTACTAAAAAATACTATTTACTTTTTGCCTTTTATTTACTAATACTATTCACCATTTAGTTTTTACTTGAAATTTCATATTTAAGTCATTGTGTTACTTTATTATTATTATTATTATTATTATTTGTAATTATTTGTGAAGTTTACTAACAACTTCTGACTAGCAACTAGTAAATCCTACATAATTTTTTATTATTATTGTAATACTATTATTACTATTACCAATAATAACACAATAACAACCTAGATGGTCAACCACAGGCTGCTCAATAGGTTTTTTTAACAGAGCTACCGTCTCTTGCTCAGATTCCCTTCACTACAGTACTTGTGTCTATCTTTCTCTATGGCTTTTGCCTCCCTGTAATTCACACTCCACCTCAGCACTCGCTGCCGTACACGGCCCTCCGCTTCCCCTCACGAGGCATTTTCTCCCCTTCACCTTCATTATCACTTGTTTAAAACTTTTACTAGGTATTGAATATTTGATGCAGATTAATATTTCACTGCAGGAGTGCCATCAGGAGAGCGAATAAGCGAAAGAGCTGAGAGCAGAGCAGACGTTTACCATTCTGCACCATGACTTCCTCCTCCTCTCAGACGTGGAATGAGCGTGTCTTTGCCCCGAGGAAATAAACATCTCATGCAGACCACTGAGTCATACATGGAGAAAGACGGAAAGACTTACGCAAAAGATGACGCTGATACTTGACCGAAACAGTATGAACGTGTGGTCCTGTACATACATAACATTCACTCATGTGTTTCTGCAGCAGTCATTTCAGGCTTTTTAGTTTTCCTGTAAATGTTTGTGAATGTTTCTTTTTTAAATAAACAAACTAGTAAAGTTTGTTTTTATGTTTTTAAAAGAAGTCTCTTCTGCTCACCAAGGCTGCATTTATTTGATTAAAATACAGTAAAAACAGTAATATTGTAAAATCTTATTCTAATTTAAAATAACTCTTTTCAGTTTGAATATATTGTAAACTGTAATTTGATCAGCTGAATTTTCAGGATCATTACTCTAGTCTTCGGTGTCATATGATCCTTCAGAAATCATTCTTATATTCTAATCTCTAACATTTCTCATTATTATCAATGTCGAAAATAGTTGTGCTGCTTAATATTTTTGTGGAAACCCAAATCAATTCATTTTAAGGATTCTTTAATGAATAAAAAAAAAGTAACAAATTTCAAGTAGTGTTGTATTTGTAAAATACGTTTTAAAAGTAAATGTTAAAATAAACTGTTAAGTATATAAGATTCAATATATTTAATACAAAATGATAATGTTAACATAATAATATGGAATATTAATTAAAATATTAAAATAATATTTAGCATTAATTTCTTTATAAAAAATGCTTAAAGACACCAAACGTTTGAATTATTGTTTGTTTTTTCTGTAAAGCTCCAAAGCATGTCTGCCTATATGCACAATTACAATCTTCTTCAACATAATTTGACGAATAAATCCCAAGATCACGACAAAATGTGTACAAAAAAAATCTGTTTTTCTTCAAACACTAATAGTAGAACATAAATTAACAGAGCTGACTTAAATGAATGCCGTGCATTCTACAATATAGATATAACATATAATAAAAGCCTCATTTACATAGAAAGGAAGTGTGTTTGCCAAGAAAAGAAAGACAATGAGTTCATTTAAATGCTCACAGTGCAATTCCAGTGCAGTTAGTGCCTATAGTTGAAATGGAATGCAGGTGGTTAGGAAATAAGGCAACACTTTTTGTGCTGAAATGCAAAGCTTAAGTGGTCAAACGGTTGGAAAAGAGGCTTCATTCATTCATTCAGTCATCCATTCATTTAACCCTTGTCACTTAAAGGCCTTCAGAGGTTATTGATATAGCGATGAGAATGCGCTACCATCACCAAGAACCCATATATCTGAATGTATTTTGAATGTACCAGCCACAAATCAATCTGTAAACAGCATCATTCTGTGTCTGTTTAAGTGACTCTACCCTTTCGGGAGCTACTCTAGATAAATGACACATTTCCCATCCAGCACGTGAAGCACCGTGGATGAGGCTGAAAAAAAATGTCGTGCCTGGCCACGAGCGAAGCTGGGCTGAAATGAGGCAGTCTGTCACCAGGCACCTCATACAAATCTCTCTCCCTGAGGCTTTGGACAATGAGAGGCAGGATCAGGTTTCATTCTGTGCTCCGTCCCCTCTGGAATCTGATTAGGCTGCTGTATATGGACTCCAGAGGCCTGGAGCGCTCATATAGATTCCTAAATGGAAGAGTCGGTCGTTTTTTTTTCCCCCGTCACTCCACAATTGCATTTATTGTAGTAATGCAGCAGCCCGTCACACATTTGAACCTGTTTATTAATATGCTGCGAGAACACCGTAAATAATAAATAAATGGAGTCTGTGTATATCTGTGGGGAAGTGCATCTATAATGGAGAAATGGGCCTGTGTGGAGCTTTAGGAAATCACTGAAAATGAAAGGGGGGAAAAAGATTTTCACACTACGGTTATTGATAGTAATAATCATCATTTCATGATTCTCAATATCAATTTTGCAAATTTTGATACAATAGCAGAAACAATGATGCAAATGAATGTAATCTATTTAAAAATACAGTCTAAAAAGTATCAATTTATGATATCATTTTTACAAATCAGTATAAAGATGTAAAATATTAAAGTATATGATAAAATAATAATATTTAAGTATTTTAAATGTATACAATAATAATGATAATAACATTTAACTCAAAATACCTAAATATTGTACTTGCAAAATAAGTTTTTACAAGTAATTGTTTAAGCGAACTATTAAATATATATTTTTTATATAATATAATAAATATTATTAAAACTAATGAAAGGGAAATAACAGAAATAAACTAGTGAACAAGTAATATCATATTCATATTCAGATAAAGTTGACATAACTGAAGTTTAAACATAATTGTTGTATATTTAATGTAATATGATAAATATAATTAAAACTTATAAAATGAAGGGGGGGAAACATATGAAGAGTTCATTTGTACAAACAGATAACTCCATTTTTAAAAATTCTCAGGAATCATGCTTCTTCATTGTGTATTCCAATTAATCTCAATCAAACTGCAGTTGGGTTATTTTGATTAAGCTAAAAAAACAACAAAAAAAACTGAGTTATCTGTTTTTGCAAATAAACTCTTCATATATAGTGCTGTCAAGCAATTAATCGTGAATAATCACATACAAAATAAAAGTTTTTGTTTACATAATATATAATGTATATGTGTGCTTTATATATTTATGTATATATAAATACATAAACATGCATGTATACATTTCAGAAAAATATGTTATGCTTATATATTTAATATATTTATCTGTAATATAAATTATATAAATATATATACATGTAAATGTTTTCAAAATATATACTGTATGTGTGTGTATTTATATATATATATATATATATATATAATAAATATATATATATATATATATATATATATATATATATATGCATAATAAATATACACAGAACACACACATATATTACGCACCTTTATTTTGTATGTGATTAATCATGATTAATTTTTTGATAGCACTAATACTATATATATATATTAGTCTTAATAATAATATATATATATATATATATAGTTCTGCTTATGCTTTTTGTATTTATTTCATAATAATATTTTCATTAGTCTTAATAATATTTATTATACATTAAATATATAACATTTGAAAGTTTTCTTGCACAATTAGTTCACACCTCTCTCTCTCTCTCTACACACACACACACACACACACACACACACACACACACACACACACACACACACACACAGCATATTTACTTGGTCTCATGCACAGATCCAGTATTTTAACTCATATCTGAATTGAGTTATAGAAAAGTCTAAAAATAGGGGCCAATGTATTGTGTTATTTTATATATCACAGGTGCTCTACCCGTATTTTGAATTACACATTGCGTTGTATTTTAGGGTGAATGTATTTAACTTAATGGACAATCTGGCATAAATTACCAGTTTCCCTTTTTCTACTTTTTTTTTGTTTTGTTTTCATTGTGTACATTTACTTCAGACAAACTGTGTTCAAATGAATGCCTCACCAAGACAGGCATCTACTAGAAGTGCATGTCACATGCAAGCAAAAATTGATTTAACACAGCAGTAAGGCATGTATCATTACATCTTAAGCTACAGTATAGTAGGCTTTTAATCTGACAAACCGAGACAATGTGAAAACCTGTGCACATCTCATATCTAATAGTTTTCTTCATTCCTTTATCATAACCTTTCCACAGATTAAACTTTCCAAAAACCTAAAACGTGACTAGCATCAGGAGACCCAAAAAGCACAATGTGCAAAGCCTTTATCGGATACTAAAACATATTCCTTTATCTTCTTCTTCACTTCATGGAGGATACAACATGAAAAGACATTATTGTGATTTAATTTCCCACTGGTACAGGAAGCTCATGTTTCCTCAACACTCACACAAGCAGCTCGGCCTGTGTCCACTTCTCTCATTTTCTCTGTAATATCCTCTATTGAGTCTCTCACACCATCAGTTGTACTGAAGCCTCAGTGCAGGATAACCAGGTCCAGAGATGGCCCTAGGGTCAACGGATAGCTGGGCTTAGTCTATGATCTCTGGATACTTGGTATGCACTTTTACATTTATATTTACTGTGCATTTAATCATTTAGCAGACGCTTTATCCAAAGCGACTTGCAAATGAGAACAATAGAAGCAGAAATAACTTTTGATGTAATATTGGAATATGATGCAGTTTAAGTCATGTTGCATGCATTATGAACCATTGTTCCTGCCAAGAACAACAGATTAAACCAGCCTAAGGTGCATTTCTGGTCTGCTGAGACTAGACTGTTATGATGGTTTTAACAGGGTTTTGGTCACATTTCAGCTGGATGACAAGCTTAACCATATTAACAACAGCTTGGCCTTGTTGGGAGATCAGCTAAACCAACTTACACCAGTTAAAACCAGCAAACTGCATAGTTATGTTTTTCATCAGGGTTATGAATTTTTTTTTTCTTTTCAGTATTACTGGAGCTAAAACTAAAAAAGAACTGTACTGTAGTCACAGCAAAATCTCCAGTGTTAATTTAACACTCCTGAGTGTGGACTCATATAAACACTGAAGTAGTGTTAAAAGTAACACTGAAGCAGTGTTGAAGTTAATGAGATAATTAGGTGATTGATTGAGTTATGATTGACCGTTATTGAAGACACCTGATTTTAACAAGCAGAATCACCAAAGAATACAATCACAATTTGTGTGTCACCATTATAGTGGTCAGTATTTGCTTTAGTTGGGATCTTGACCCTTAAGTATTTAACTTTAGGTTTTGTGTGGCTGTGGTAACTGAGTTATAACAGACAGATAAACCAGAGGAAATGTGATCATGTGGTATTTATTATGATTTGGACTAATTTTCATGTAGTGACCTGACTCTTTATTGATTACATAAACTAGGTGAAAAAAAATACAATATCTTTCATTTTTGTCCTAATCAGATAGATGTTTTTAAAAGTTACTTCTACATAAACAAAGAGTTCTTTATTTAGACACACAGACATCAAGAATCAGCGTGAGCATCACAACAATGGTGACCATCAAAAAAGCATGTTATAGCCAATAAAAACTCATCATTTTTGCCGTTTTGTATGTGACTTTTTAGTATTTAGTTTTGTGATGTTCAGAGTTGATCTGTTTATCTGAATATGCTGTTTGTCACCGTTGTTGAGATTCATACACTGATTCTTGATGTCTGTGTGTGCCTAAAACAACAAACGTTTTAAAATCAGAACAGTTTGCAAGGGACCCTTACAAAATGTATAGTAAACACAGACTCTTTCACTGTGGAATGAAAGTTGTTATATTCAATCAAGGATACATAACTCAGAGAAAAGACTCTGAATGAGTTCAATGATTCAGGTCAAATAATGATTACGTTAAAACATAATCATCACCACCTGATGACTTTCACTCGCTTATCTGTCTGTTATAACTCAGTTATATCAGCCAAACAAAATTTAATGTTAAAAAGTCAAGGGTCAAGATCCCAACTAAAGCAAACACTGACCACTATAATGGTGACACACAAATTGTGATGTTCTCGTTTAGTGATTCTGCTTGTTAACATCAGGTGTCTTCAATAATGGTAAATCATAACTCAATTAATCACCTAATTATCTTATTAACTTCAACACTGCTTCAGTGTTACTTTTAACACTACTTCAGTGTTTATATGAGTCCACACTCAGAGTGTTAAATTAACACTGGGGATTTTGCTGTGTAGTCACAGCCTCAAACATGCCACATAATCATGTGTTTTTAATCGCCACATGTAGCTTAACATGTCTGGAAATCATTTACTTGAAATCATCATTTGCTCATCTGCTTATTTAAAAGCTTTGGAAGTCATTTGAAAGAATTTAGTAATGAAATTTACGTCAGTATTCACAAATCAATAAAAACACAACATAGCACATGAGTTACAGTACATAATTTTAGTATGAGTCATAGACTTTTTATAGTATTTTAATGGTTCCTTTAAAAATTCTAATTGTGTGATAGCATGAATCAAAGAACATATATGGTTAGAATGACATAAATGGCACAAATGTTTATTTTTGCATGAACTATTACTTTAACCTTATAAAGCCTACTGTATTATATTTGATACATTTCTAACCCCTGTAAATTTTCAACATAAAAAAAAAAAACGTGTTGTACACAATCTACTACATGCCTTCTGTCATCTGACTGATAGTTGATACTTTTTAAGAAGGTAAAAGACCTTTTAGTGTAACTGTAAAAATGTCCACCTTCAGCTCATGGTTGGTATGTTTTTTTTTTTTTTAATTTTTCTTTTTAAATTTGTTTTTTTTTTTGGGGGGGGGGGGGCTCTAAAATTTTTCTTTATTTTTATAAGGTAGACTTCAGAAAAACTTTTATATTGTTAGTAATATCTAAAAAAAAAAAAAAAAAAAAAAAAAAACACTTACTGGACTGAATCAACTCAGTCTTACTTGATTTTGATTATCCAAACATATTTTTTTAAGAAAATCATGTTCAAATGTGATTATCAAATATGATCATCAGGCTTTTGAAAAACATTTATTTGTTCATCCCTCAATCATCATTGAATTGCATTGCATTATATGTTTTAAAACTACCCAGCTTTGATCATAAAACTAAGCCCTTAAATACCATCTTATTGAAATATTATTGGTAGATAAAGAGTGAAAAACTTATATTTATATGAATTTTATATAAGTAGTCTGTTACACTGTTATAAAGATCTCATTGATTTGCATTACAAGCTCTCAGAATTTCATATTAGTTTTTGGCCATATAAATATAAGCATCTATACCAAATTGCATATTTTTACTCAGTTTGGGCCTCTGAAAAAAATGCTGAAGATGATTAATTATTATAGTCAAAAAAACTGTTCTATTTCAAAATATGAAACTTTTCAGACTATTATTTCAAATGTCAGGCTTAAACCCTAACTCCCTGACGCGACCCGCACATTGTTGGTAAAGTGCTTTACCAACATTAATATTTAGATCACCCTCTGGGTAGACACAAGAGAAAATATCTAGCCTGTAATCGCTCTAAATTTATCCTTTCCATCTCCCGCTTTCTTCCTCCATACCTGCTTCTCTCAGTCGCCGGCTCTTGAAGCACAGGTTCGCTTTCATTTCCCCCCACAGATGGAGTCGCACTCAGACTTGGACGTGTTCCTTTTTTGTCTCTCTCTTTCTTCCTCGGATCTCTACAGGGACCTGGCAACTCTCTATCCTTCCGTCTCACTCTCAGCTCATCTGTTTCTGTGCTTTTGAGCTCACAGACGCGGATCCCCGTCCTCGATGCCAGGCTGCCAGCGCTCATCATACTGAGCAATCTCCTTTCCTGTTAACTGACTGATTCCAGTTCTGACGTCCTTAAAAGTCCAGCATATGTGCATCTGGTGCTGTCTATAGGATGATGCATAAACTGGACATGAACAGACGATACTCTCAGGAAACAAAACCGGCAAACGACATCTCCTAAATATCTCAAATGTGTCTCCTCAACTGGTTTTGCTTAAAAAGAAAGGTTCTTTATTGCCATTGATGGTTCCATGAAGAACCTTTAACATCCAAGGAAACTTTCCATTCCACAAAAAAAAGGTTATTCTAAGAATGTATTTGGGGAACCAAAGAATGGTTCACTTCAAAAAACCCTTTTGGATCCTTCAGTTTTAAGAGTGTATAAAAGGTAAAGCGGCTGCAAACTGAGTTTCTCATTGACTTTAAAGCTCTTGTAATTGCATTCTGTGTCACTCCGCCCCCTTCCTAATTTAAACTAACCACAGACATCCATATATGTGTGCATGCAAGTGTTTGTGATTCTCCAGGTCTCCTCTGGGAGTGTTATTCACACCTTCATTCTAGGCTGGAGCAGATGAAAATATGCGGTGACGTGGGCCACTGTTATTGATTTTAGTAGACATCGTGCAGTGGGGGAGGTTATGTAAGTACAGGCAATTATACCTTGGGAAGAAGGAAACTTCCTGGATGTCCACCTGGATCTTCCTCAGCGCTCTGAACACTGATTCACACGCCTGGAGGTTTCAGCCACTCAGCTGATCAGGTCTGATCAGGTCGGTTGTGACACACACTCTCGCAGATTTCATCCACTTGTTTTCAGCTGTACTAACTTTATATATTACATTGGCAAACTATAGACACTCATTTAGATTAAGTCTCATACAGCCAGACTTTTGACTGTCTGATCCACCTTGCAGCCCATTCTGGCCAAGAATCGTTCATTTTTAGACGGGAACAGACTGTCTGATTGTTGTTTACAATGACTTGTTCAGATGCAGGTAAATCTGAAATCAGATACAACCCAAAACGCACAGCTGAATAAAATAAAGATGCTCTTAAGGACACTTGGCTTGTTTACTTGCTACTGTCTCAAACAAAACTGTTGAATATCTTTCAAAGACGCAATGGCACAAACCTCACAGACTTTGCCAAATGCAGCTATGCCTTCCTTGGAAGCCCTCATAGTAGCAGACTGGGAACTTGTAAACATGATATTGTTTCCAAGTGAACTGAGAAGGATTCACAGAATTGTGTAAAGCATAGTTCTCAAGTGGTTTTAGTTTAGTGCCTAGACCTGGTTTGATGCTCTTGGAAGAAAATAAACATTTTAGGAGACTCTTTTTTTGCCATATTTGTCTTGCTTTTAACATATGAGAGATGAATTTGTGCCAAATGACTAGACGTTGATTGAACACATAGCCTAGGATGTCAAAAACAAAGTCTACACTGCAAAAAAACAAACAAAAAAATCTCATTAAATGTCTTAATAAAAACATCCTTAAAAATAAATTCACAAAATAATTAATATACATGTAATATAAATACTTGTATTCAGCAAGTATGCATTTAATTGATTTAACTGCATTTAATGCTGCTCTTCTGAACTTTATTTTCATAAAAAAAAAAAAGAAAAATCATGGTTTTCAACTGTTTTCAATACTGATAATAAAAAATTTTCTTGAGCACCAAACCAGCATATTAGACATTTTATTTGTATATATATATATATAAATAGAAACACACCAGTTGAGAACCAGCTGATTTTTGCATATTTTCTTTTTGCTGTTTTTGCAGACTTATGCAACTTATGCATTGTGAAGTGTCTTTTAGCCTGAGACTAATAGTATAATCACAGACAAGTTTAAAAGATCACATTTTATTCATATGTTCACGTATTATTTACCAGGAAGTTAAAAAGTAATAATCTGGCTCATATTTAACAGGCAACTCACTAATTAGCAAGGACATTGCATATTTCCCTAGCAAACGCCTTCCCACATACTCATGCATGCTAAGAAGTAAAATGAGCAGCAATTCATTTGAGCTTCATTCCATAGTATGACTTCCACTGAGTGTATTTGTGCAAATACTTTATGTAATTCTGCAAATTTGCATACAAACGCATAGAAATGAAAGGTGTCTTACCTGTATATGATACAGGCACAGTCTCTGCAGGTGCCACAGTTCTCAATGTCCTGTCCCGTTCGGTACGAGTGTCTTCTGAAACACACACAAGAAAACAATTACCAGGGGTTTTTAAAACTGTGAGCGTGTTGTAATGAAAAAAGACCTAATAACTTTAATGCTATTGCTGACAGACCACATAGATTGTTTACTGCACAACCTAAAGCATGTAAAGTATGTTGAATCAAATGCAGCTGAAGCAGTTCATGTTCATGGTGTCTTTGATGAATAACTCTTCTGAGTGTCTGACAGTTATGTAAGAGTGAGTCACAGCTAACAGGACTATACTACCATTCTGCTTAATTAAAACACTGTTGTTAGTGTGTGTTTATATATTGTGAGTGTGAGACAGAAGGCATCTTCTGAGAATGCCAAGTTTGCATTATGCATGCATTGAATTTACATGCAGGTATTACAGATATCTTCAGGAAGTCAACACACACATGGATTAGTTGTAGTTGTCTCTGCACATTAAGGCCTGGTTTCACAGACAGGGCTTAGGTTAAGCAAGGTTTAAGTCATAGTTCCTTTAGGACATTTAAGTAATTTTTGCCTTTGGAAAAAAAAAAAAACATTACTGATGTGCATCTTGAGACAAAACAAGGGCACCACTGACATATTTTAAGATCAATCAGTGCAAGTTTCTTTCAGTTGAAACAGCTCAGACTTAGTCTGGGACTAGGCTTAAGCATTGTCTGTGAAACGGGGGGTAAGTATTTTAGCATTTAGCACTTTTAAGGGCTCTTTTTTTACACTATATTACATCAATGCATGTGGTTTCACACAGACACCAGGTGCTGCTAAATAAAAGCGTGTGGCAGGAAGACTATATGCACGCATGCATACATGTCACATACGGTGCCTGAGTCTCACATGGGATAACAATGCTAGCCTGATTTAGCAGCTCTACACAATGGGGACTAATTACACATCACAGATTTCCGGAATCTTCCTCTTCGCCTTCCTCTGCTTCTGGAATTAAAGAGCTGATGGTAATCCTGAGGTTCTTGAGCAGCGCTTAAATAATCCACAGATGGGAACCAATCATAGAGAAGCTTTATGTGAACATCTTTGATCTATTTTCTTTTAACCAACATGCTTTATATTTAGAATAGCCTGTACTTCACACAAAACATTTATCTGTAACGTGCATCCATCCATCCCAGTTATTTTAGTATCATTTACTTAACTTCTATTGTTTTTGTTTACATCTTAATTTTATTTTGCATTTTAGGATTTTTTTTTTCTATTTAGATTTAAATCATTATTTCAGTTTTGGTTTTACCAAATTTTGTACTTCACTTTGTTGCCAAGTTATTGAAAAAAATTAAGTTATTTTATTTTAAAAGTTATTTTAAAAGTTTAAGTTTTTTTTTTATTATTATTATTTTAGGCTTTCATCTAATTTTTATATTTTATTTCAGCTTTATTTAATTGAATCTCTTATTTCAGTGAATCTATATATCAGTATTATTAGTATTTATTCAAATTAAATTAACTTTATATATACATATTTTTTTTTTAAGTTTTATGAAATTGGGGGGGGGGGGGGTCATTATTTCAGTAATTTATGTACTTTAACTTAAAATTTATTCAGTTGCCAGTGCAACATTTCTACTTTCTATTTAAGTTTAAATAGATCCATCTATCCATCCATCCATTTTTATGTGCATCTACAGTGTATTGACTGCAGAAGTGACAGCTTTAACATTAAAGTAACATGTTTTTAAAGGTCATCAGTCTTACTCTCTCCTTCTCACATGCAAATACTTACACACAGACACACACACACACACACACACACACACACACACACACACACACACACACACACACACACACACACACACACACACACACACACACACACACACACACACACACACACACACCACACACACACACACACACACACCACACACACACACACACACACACACACACACACACACACACACACACACACACACACACACACACACACACACACACACACACACACACAATCAAGGCAACAGTCTCATTAAAAGCTGGTTAAAGTCTCACCTTAACTCATTCACTGGGGGACAGTCATTTGTCATCAACACAACACAGCTCCTGTGTGTGTGTGTGTGTGTGTGTGTGTGTGTGTGTGTGTGTGTGTGTGTGTGTGTGTGTGTGTGTGTGTGTGTGTGTGTGTGTGTGAGCATTTCTATTCTCATAACGTAAAGAGGAAAGCGGTAAAAAAATCAATAGTCCTAATGATTTAATTCCCCAGAAGCCGTGCATTTAAACTGAAAACAAAACGAACAAAAGATTACAACTATTTGACATGAAATATAGCCATTATATCCTAAATAAACATATAAATAAACAAACCAAAAAGCCAATCAGTCATAATTGGTGGTCATCAATCACGAGAAATCTTTTGTTAAGACTTCAAAAAAATTAATTACGAGAAATATAGAGAAAAGACGGAAAAAGATGGACGTTAGAGGGTGCATTAACCAAAAATAGTCTTTACATATACATTCAAAATATTTTGTCATTTTAATAAATTAAATATAAGGTATCTGGTGAATTGTGTTTCCCTACTTTAGAAACATTCTGGTAAACTAGTGATTGAAAGTGAAGAAGATAAGAAATATTTTTCTTACAGGCATGAAGTACAGTTCAAATACTGCTGTTGTTTTTTAAAGAGAGCTATGCTTTAACTTCTATAAGCAATTATCTAAAAATTCAACACAACTTAGTGCATTCAGATAGTTAGGTCCTCTCAACTATTCTTAATTTCAAAGGACAATTAATATATAAATTCAAATGTGCTATCTTCCTAAATGCTTCTAAAGGTGCATTTAAAGCTAATGCTTACAAAGCAGTTGACACACAAATTACGAATAGTATAGTGACAAATCAACAAATGAAAAAAGATGAGCTCGGAACATCACAAAAGAAAAAATAAATAAATATCAATAGTGAGAAGACAGACAAAAATTGAAACCACAACAAAACAATAATCTGTGTAATTCAAACAGCAACTGCATATTTTATTCATGTTGCAATGTATTATGGGAAATAATTGACCTTTAATATTTTACCAATTCTATTCAAATTAATTTAAAGTAATGAATTTCTTTAGACAAATGTGTTTGACTACTTGGGGCAACATTTGGGGGAATTCTGGGTAACATTTTAGATTAGGGAATACATATTCCCTTTTAATAAGAATTTCCCCTCAATAAACTCCTAATATGCAGCTTATTGATAGCAAATAAAGTATTTGTTTCAGATTAATGTTAACTAAAATATTCTTATTAAGAAAAACTAAAAAACATTTAACATAAAAAGGCATTAACATGTGATTTATAAGTACTAAAAACAGCAAAATATTCTAGTAATATGCATGCTAGGTAAACAGCTTGTTAACAGTGAATAGTGTTATCTAAAGTATTACATAATTTTTTTTTTTTTTTCTAAATGTAGTTTCATATAATTAACTAAAAATATCTGTAAACTGGGAAGTTGCTTTTTTTATAGTGCTGTAGCATCACAATGGCAACTTGTGCACAAGCACAAGTGACAATATTGCAATACAAATCACTGTCAGAAAGTTACCCCAAGTGTTCTTAGATCTGTTTTCTGGGATGACCTTTCAGTGTTAATTACTCTGAGAGAGACGCTGTGGGGATTTGAGTGTAAGGTCGAATTAATTATCTGTCTTTTCCAGGTTAACTGAATACAGCAGTTTAAGATTCATATAGAGCAGACGTTCACGTTTTCACATTGCTATTTTATGTACTGGTGCTCAGTTGATTCATACAGGTTTTATTTGAATCTGAGATAAATGTGAGCAGTTATTTCATTGCCACAACAATATTCAAGTCAACAAGAAATCAAAACTGAAACTTCACTGTAGACAAATTATTTTTTAGGTTACTATTATGTTTTACAAGAAAATACTATTTCAGTCTTTCAAAATTTCACATTTAATTCAATGTGTTACATGTAATTATTTGTGGAATTTACTAGCAATTTCTGAATGAAAACAACAAAGTTTCTAGACCAGTTTCTACATTATTTTTTAAAGAAATAATATACAGAAAAGAGACTAACACATTGAATAAAACATGACATTTTGAAGTAGAAAGACTGAAATAGTATTTACTACAATATAATGTTCATTTTATTTACAACTTCAAAAAACTTAAATAATATCTTTATATAAATAATAACTTGCTCTGCCTCTTTTCCTGTTGACGTCTCTTAGGTCATGCAGGTGATTATACCATAAATCAATAGTCAAACTGTTATTTATACATGGTTTCAGCAAACTCAAAATTATTATTATTTATTTATTTTCAAATTTGAGAGAGACAGAGAGAGAGAGAGAGATGTGTAAATTGTCTGCATCTGTGTCTCTTTCTACAAACAATAAAGCGAAGTTTAGTTACTTAAAAACAGCTATTTTACCCCCTCCTTGCTGAGAATTATAATGTAGCGAATCAGTATCAATAAATAAGAGTCGCTTAGCAGTGCTGACAACAGGTTTATGAGCTTCTGAATGTTACATTTTTGCACAGGGCGATCGCAGATCTCTGTGTGTGAGTGTGTTTTTAATGCATTGGTCTTGTCACACACACACACATACAGTGGTGTTCAGTAAGGGCACACTGTATATCTGTTATTCCAGAAACTTTTGAAAAGTTTAAAAAACTAATTTATTAAAAATTCTTTA
Organism: Cyprinus carpio; assembly: GCF_018340385.1. NCBI lineage: Eukaryota > Metazoa > Chordata > Actinopteri > Cypriniformes > Cyprinidae > Cyprinus > Cyprinus carpio. The sequence continues at coordinate 5,843,910 of NC_056576.1, read as the reverse complement.
GAAATATTTGCATTAAATTAATTTTTATCCTATCATTTAAAAATGTGTATGTACTGTACCAAGTATTAATGCATTACAAAATGCACAACCCCCCCCCCCCAAATAGAAATTGGCACGTCATGCCAAATAGGTTGCCGACCCGGATCTAGAAGAAATTCAAAAGAGCTTCGACATAACCAAGCAAACGTTTAATGACTACAGAGAGAAGTGACTTGCTTTAACAGAGATCTTAGACACAAACTAAAAACCAACAAGAGAATAAAATTAAGTGAGAAGCCATTTACCCATCATAATCACATAATGCAGCACTCCACTCCATGCGCTGAAGATTCATGAATACATTCTTATAAAGAAGACTAATCATCTTTGATAGTGCACTGATCACAGCAATTGTAATGACACAAAATTATGCCATTTTCCTCTTTCTGTTGTTTTCTGCTATTGTTTTCATTGTGCACACATTTACTAGCAGAATGCCATTTCATATTCCTTGTCTTTCTAAGTGTTAAACATTATTGATTTACCCAAGCAAGGCTCTTTTCTTTGAACAGTGATTTTGGTTTGCATCTATAAAATTATGAAATATGCATAACTTTAATGCATAATGATTTATTTCTATAACAAGCTGTTCACAATTGCGATTCAGAACATTTGTCTTTACAAGCACAAACAAATTGTTACTTTTTTCATGCATGTTAATTTGGACAAGCTAGTATGAGTCATTTCTAAGCCTGTACGTGTTTCAAGCATTTTCAGCTAAGAACAAAACCATGCACCACAAAGTTGGCCTAAAATGAAGCAATTAAGTCTTTGTGGAAAACACTTGGTTGACAGTTTGAAATGCAACAGTGAATCTCTCCTAGGCAACCTCACAAAGTAAAACAAGCTTTCCAGAGTTTTCTATCACGCTTTGAAGCTGACAGTTTATAAATACAGGGTGTACAGGGCATCTGCGAAGAAAGATGCCAATCCAAGCAGTTTATACAGTACATACCGGATCAGGGCAATCTTGTAAGTATGCTACCGTATGTTGCCCATCTCATTTATACGCAGATCAGATCATTATTGTTCGCAGACTTCATGCTTCTAAAAACAGAAGCTCATGGATAACATGACAGCGAAGGTTTATGGACAACCCGCGAGGCAGCACGGTTTAGAAAGAAATGGACACGTCTGAGAGTTTTGGCAAGCATGTTTTTCTCTTATCAACCGAGCCCCGGAGGAGACATGCTGTCAGGTTTGAGAAACAAGCAGACTGTTGAGTGTGATGGACAGCAATGTAATGCCACCGGTGTAGTGCATCAAAACTCAGAAAAACCTGGTGCTGCACTTACTTTAACTAAATGACACATACATTTGCTTTAGGGACACTGGGATCGTTACTGGAAATCACATACTATTCTGCCCCTTTCTGCTTCCTACAACAACGTATACTTTACTGCATGCTATTTTTACAGTAAGTGCAGGGCATAAAACAGCATTTTTGGGCTTATTTATGGCACAAAATGGAAGTTAAGAGATGGATGCATTGCATTGTGGGAAAGAAACGTATATGACTTTTTATAATTAAAACATTTTGCAACATTGGCACTGTTACTGAACTGAATTGAATCAACACTGAACTGACTGGAGCAAAATAATGACACTAATAATGACAAAGAATGAAGATAGAATCTCATATATGATGAAGTTTGCATGATTTTTTCTGTAATTTTCCTATTTTTTACTGTGAAGCAGCTTTGAAACAGTTTGTATTGTATCAAGCAGTATAAAAAGGTGACTTGATTTACTGCAACTTTTGACAAATAACCTCTAGTATGTCATTCCAGTTGACATGCATACACAAATTATACATACTATGCATACACTATAAAAATAATTTCAGTCTTTCTACTTCAAAATTTTGTGTTTTTAATTCAGTTTGGTACTTGCTATTTCTTTGTAATTATTTGTGAATTTTTCTAACAGTCAAAACTGTTTCAAAGCAAACCCCACACCATATTATTTTCAGTGTATTGTAATTTAAACTACATTTGTAAAATGAAGAAGAAAAAGTTGCTATGTGGTTGCTAGGTGGATGCTCACTAGCAAAGACAAAAGAGCCCATTTTCAAGCCTCCTTGATATTCTCACCTCTTTATATGTCTCAGGTCTTACATTTTGTTCACCCATTTTATCATCTGCCAGGCAAAATCGGTTAGAAAAGTAATAGCACCTGTCATCAATAAGATGCATGAATGTAGTCACAGCTAAAGGATGTTGTTAGGCATGATGTACAACACAGTCTGCAAACCTTTTAGCTGTGACTACATTCAAAACATTGCACAGCCTCAAGAGCCTTATTGCTTTTCTAAACCCAACACAGGTTCATTGGAAAATGAGCCTCTATCTACCTACATATTTGCAAAACTCCAAAAACGTACCTCCAATTTACTGCAGTTTCCAGCTGAAATTGTGGCAGTAATATGGCAACAAATTGTATTACTTTTCACACAAATTATGATTACAGGGGCAGATTATTGATTAATAAACACTTAGTTTCACACCATTTCCTTGCACAATACTATATTTTGACCCTCTTAAAATAGTGCATGATTTGTAAACAAATTCATTTTGACATTTGCATCACATTTGCCATCTGGCCAGCACTACAGAGCACTGAGCACCAGAATGGTCAGACATAGGAAACGTTTCTTCTCTGAGGCAATCTACCTCATGAACAGTTAAATGTTCTCCCCACTGTGCAATAAAACATGTGTGATACCCAACTATCTATACTTATATTTATTATGCATATGTTATTGATTTAATATATCTTACATCTATCCACATTCCCTTACATAATTTGTCTATAGCACATCTGTACATATAATATAGCCTAGTTTACTGTCTCTTTGTCTATTGTGTATTGTTTTTTACATATTTATTTTTACACACTTATTTTTATTTTGTCATCTGTGTCTTGTCACTTGTCAACCTGTCTGTGTCTTGAAAGCTTCTGTCACTAAGACAAATTCCATGTGTGTGTAAGCACACTTGACAATAAAGCTCTTTCTGATTCTGATAATTAGCTGCATACTTCTCGCTTTTCTGACATAGTAAACTTGCTCATTAGCTCACCTGGTATAGTACTTAGGTACAGGTCCTGTTAAACATCAGTCACAATGCTCAATAAAAGAGGTCAAAAACTTGTGGAAGCAAGCAAAAATGGCATGGTTGCTTCAGTAATGAGTTTTTATCTCACGTTTGTTCTTGTTAACATAATAGGTTAGGTTTAGTGTAGGGTTATATGATATTTTCAAACGCGACAGAACATAAACCTTTTAGGTCCAGTCACCAGACGTTTGATTTCATCAATGTAATAAAAGGTGCCAGATTCATGTTCATCTGTTTCAGATAAAACTGAATGCACTCTTACTCGAAATGTAATGTAATAGGTTATCATTTTGCAGAAATGTTTGTCACATGCCACATTTTTCACTATTATATATATATATATATATATATATATATATATAACATGACATGTTATGACATAACATAACATGACTGCTTTAGATTTTTTTTTATCCTAAATGATATTCAACAATAATAATCCAGGACCAAATCTATTTGATTTGTAACAATACCATGTTTCCATGTTACTGTGAACTGAAAGTAGTCCGTGCTAGACTGTAGACTGTAAGCTGCTCCTCGTGCAGAGACGAACTGGCCACATGTTTAGAGTCAGCAGCCCATGTGACAAGCATGCTAATGTAGCATCCTAATCTTGTCCTTACTCACTGACTTTGGTCAATCCCTCACTCACTCTTTTGGTCTCGTTTGTGAGAGTGAAATGAATGAGTAGCACTCTGAAATAAACAGATAAGGTTTAGTATCAGTCCATCATCTCACAGCAACAATCTGTGAATCATCAACCTCTACACCTTTATTCTGTCAGCCCCATGTCAACCTGTTTACTAGTGTGGATGACTTTAACATCAATCGGAATGCGAAAAAAGCTAAGCTGTGAAATCACTGCTGAAAAGCATATGTTGTATTTTGTGTGTTGTGCAAGTACTGAAATCTAGATTCAAAATGTAAAGGAATAGTCCAAGTTAAATACAATTTAAGATCTCAATAAGAAAAGCAACACAATACTAAAATATTACTAATTTAGGGTGCATTTGAATTGCATATAAAATTTATATTCATTTGCATTACAAAAATTTAACATAAATTAATAAATATAATGTGATGCATATTTGGCAGTCATACATACAGTAAATGAAACAATTAAGAATTCTGTAATAGTACTAATAAACAATATGGTTTAAATACAATAACCGTAAGTTTACAGTATTCAGCATTGATTAATCCATAAATCCAACATTGAAACAGTTAAAAATAAACTATGCCATGATTTTTTGGTGTGCAGAAATCTTACCGGTTTTTTACCCGTTTCATTTATATATGAACAACAGATATGCATCACATTAAGTTTATTAGTTTACGTTAAAACTGTGTAATCTAAATAGAAAACAATTTTATATGCAATTCAAAAACATACATTTAAAATTTATGCCCAAACATTTTTTTTTTATTTGTTTTTTGCAAGACAGTACAGTAAGTGTACATTTTAAGTACACAATTTTTAATGCAACTTAGTTGGATTTTTGCTAATTATTATTTGACAATCGACAACATAAAATACATTAGAAAAAAAACATGAAACAAAGCCAAACTGAAAGCAAAATTGCATTTTCTCATCTCAAAGACAGAGCAAAAATTCTACTTCTGTAGCATCAAATATTTTCAGCCAGACTAATGAATTGTCTCTTTGGAAGCCAAGAGACTCCCTAGCTAGTATATCACAGTTAATTCTGTAAAGATTTTTAGTTATTCGCCATTTATCAGATGCGTTTTATTGAAAGCGTTGTACAGCACACTAATTGCAGGAACCGTCCCCATGGAACTAAGGGCATTGCTGTAGTGCTCAATGGTTATTGACCGCAGACCATAATCTCTGTGTAATCAAGCAATTGTTAATGTACTTTCCTCTGTGTTTTGGTGACCAAAAGCAGTGTAATGAAATCCTTTGGCGATGTGTTTCAAAACAACTAACTAAATAAAATGGAAATGGATGGAACTTTCTTGGTGGCAGTTGTTGAGGACGAAACGAGCACTAAATGGATGCCTTTGGGGCATGTGTGATTAATTATGGTGTCTTTACCGCCACAGCGGGAGCATCAGTGTGTGTTTGTTTGCCCCCTAAACCACAATAACTGTTGGATAAACATATGTCTCTGGAGTGATTTTGTTTGGACGTTTAACCTTGCATAATACATTTCTGAATGCACTGCAAGGTGCCACTGACTGCTCTAAACAAATTATGGATTTTTGTTCTTTATGCTTTGTAAAGAAAATAAATTATTCCTCGCAGGCATTGCAGTGGTCACAATTTGTCCACTTTGTGTTACTACATTAGAATATTAAAAGTAAGCGTTTTTGGAACATAAAAACAAATATGATTTAAAAATAAACAACTTTTCTAAATTAACAACAAATACACAAAACTACACTAACTGGCCATAATCTAGATAATTAAAGGAATATTTCACCCAAAAATTTAAATTGACTAAAAATGCACTCACCCTCAGGCCTCATCTGAACAGATTTGGAGAAATGTAGCATTCCATCACTTGCTCACAAATGGATGGTCTGCAGTGAATGGGTGCCGTCAGAAAGAGAGTCCAAACAGCTGATAAAAACATCACAATAATCCACAAGTAATCCACACCACTCCAGACCATCAGTTAATGCCGTGTGAAGTGAAAAGCTTCATGTTTGTAAGAAACAAAAGTGAAAAAAGAAGAAAAAAGTGAAAAGTTAAAAAAAAAAGTGAAATTGACGTGACATACAGCCAAGTATGGTGACCCATACTCAGAATTTGTGCTCTGCATTTAACCCATCCAAAGTGCACACACACAGCAGTGAACACACACACACCATGAACACACACCCAGAACACCCACAGCGGTCATTTATGCTGCGGCGCCCGGGGAACAGTTGAGGGTTCGGTGCCTTGCTCAAGGGCACCTCAGTCGTGGTATTGCCGGCCCGAGACTCAAACCCACAACCTTAGGGTTAGGAGTCATTAGGCCACGACTTCCCCATGCATCATTAAGATGTTTCTGACTTCAAACCATTGCCTCTGGCTGAAATTTGAGCCCACTATTCATAATATTGCTTTCTCCAGTAAAAAGTCATCTGGTCCGAATCAGGAGAGAAATATGCACCATTTACAACCGAGAGCAGTCCAAGAGAGATCTTAACAAATATGGTGGTGGATTTTAATGCAGATGACAACAGAGGATGGACTTTTTCACTTGAGGAAGCGTTATTATGGATTGTTGCCAAAAGAGATGTTTAAAGTTAAAACATCTTGATGGATTAGTTTATTACAAACACGCAGCTTTTCACTTCACCAGATGTTAATTGATGGACTGGAGTCGTGTGGTCTAATTGTGGATTATTGTGATGTGTTTATCAGCTGTTTGGACTCTCATTCTGACGGCACCCATGTGCAAGTGATGTAATGTTAAAGTTCTCCAAATCTGGATGGCCCGAGGACAAGTACTTTTTCAGCAGTTTTGGGTGAACTGTTCCTTTAAGTCATGTTTAAAGTCAAGTTTACACACTGCCATAAACAATGCCATAGAAGGTGGCAACATATGAACTCATTACACCACAAAAATGTTGCTACCTGACAGATATTAGATATTGAAAACTAGCCAATCAGAAACATTATGTGCCTGTCAATCATTGTCTCCCAAATGAAAGCTAAACTGGCATGCCCTGTGCTTTTTAGCCAATCAGGATCATTCTGTGCCTGTCAATCATTTTATGTCTTTAAGTTTTCTGACATCAGCACCGCTGAAAGGTTGATTTTTGATGAGAAGTTGGGAAAAAAGGGTTTTAAAAAATGCTATTTTACAGCACTTTTAAAATCAGCTTAAACACTGTAAGTGAATAAAGCTTTGGTTAGACAAATTTCATTTGTATTGACATTCACAGAAAGCCTGCCTGAGTGTATTTAACAGGTTTTGTGTGCTTTTGGGGACAGAATATCTGGAAAATGTTCCCAGAAGAGAAACAAAAGGAAAATGAATGAAAGAAAAATGAAACGGCAGCATTACTGTAGCCTAAAACAATGACTAACAATATCTCTTATCACATATGCATCACCAGTATCAGTACTGCGGCGTCTGAAGCAATCCTCTTTAGATGTGTCTGTATTCACTACTCTTTCTTTCTCTTTCATATGTCTAATGCCCTGTCTGACTTGTTTCTGACTTAAAGGAGTCACTTTCCAGATAAATAACCTCAGTGTGGTAAAGTGGATGTGGAGGTGCAGGGTAATTGACTTCATACTCCTTGGCTTCTCTTATGTAAACCCACAGTCACGCCACATGACAGCCACAAGATAAACACCATTTAGGAAGTGCAAACTGGGCCTGATGGCATGAATCAAGCCTGAATCTATTCATCCGAACTATGGATCAATAGAGCAAACCATTTCACCAAACAGATTAAAGGGTTCTGCTGTTATCACAGACGCTAGAAGCTGAGCAGAGAAATGCAGTTTATATAATATCAATTTACAGCCAGACTGTGGCCACTAGACAAATCTTGATACTTGAGATTTTATGTTTGGATATTTTGCTACTTGATGCTTTTCTCAATATTTATGTGTTTGCTTTGAAATGGCTTAAAAGGGATTCTTTTTTTCCAATCAGAAAACCAGAAACCAATCATTTCAACTAAACAGCTATTACAGTCAATTAGATTCAAAACGTTTAATGCAAGAAGTAAAAAATGGTAAAAAAATAAATAAATAAAAAATATGCAAGACTGACATTTAATCATTAATTCCTTGTATAAGAGAGAGAGATTATATAGATGAACTAACAGACGGACGGACAGACAGACAGACAGACAGACAGACAGACAGACAGACAGACAGACAGACAGACAGATAGATAGATAGATAGATAGATAGATAGATAGATAGATAGATAGATAGATAGATAGATAGATAGATCGATCTAGCACATGAAGGCTGAGCAGCACTCATAAGCGTTTTGATAAAAACAGAACCGGATTTCTGTAACCGCTGAAGGAAATAAACGTGACAGCATGGTTTGTTTTGTCATTTCATGGAACTGTTAGCTGGTTGAGCAGCCATTAAAATACACATCCGTGTAAGCATGGAGGGGGAGAGAGAAAGAGCGAGAGCTTCCTAATATGCAGGTGTGAGTTTGGCATGTTAACTTTGAGCTTGTGTCTTGCTGAGATGTAGACTCCAGCACACTGAGTCATGTTTAGCGGGTGGGAGGGAGAGTGTCAAACGCAAGGCTGTTTATCGCTCTCAAACAAACACATTCACAGAGTGAGTTATTGGAATGGACAAAAGATTTTCAAGGAGAAAACGAACAAAACTTTGTACTAAACATGGTCAGGTCTAATCTCAGTCAAATATAGTGGAGGTCAAAAGAGACCCTGAATGAAAACGCTTCTATCCCACATTCAAATTCAATGCAAACTGTTCAATCACAAATTATTTTAGCAGCATAAACATGTAAATGAATAAAATTTACATGAATAAGTGCCATAACCCATGATGATCATGTTCTCCAGCATGAGTTTGAGATTTTCAAAAGATCATGTCATGCTTCAATAAAACATCTGACCATCTGTTAAAAGGACAAAGTTTAAGTTTGTCATTTCTTCAATTAAACTACATTTTATAAACGATTATACATTTAATCTATGTGTGTGTGTATATATGTATATATATATATTTGTTTTTCATACATATTCCAAGCTTTGGGGATGGCACACAAAGGCAGATGGGTGCAGGAAGAGGCTTGGGAGGAGGACGAACAACAAAGTCCTGGGTGGTAATGACAGAAATGAAAGCCAGGGAGAGGCCTTGAGCAGGGGCATGATGGAAGGGGGCCAGGCCACAGCCAGAATGGTGCTCCGTGGCGCCGGCAATGGAGGGAGGAGCCAAGGTGTGATAACACATGCCACCATCTGAGGCAGAGGAGTAGGTCACTCCTACTGGCGATGGCTCTGATGTTGTGGCAGAGGTGTTCTCTCTGTCTGCGGTGGGCTCAGGCTGTCACTCCTGGTTGGGCACTGGGTTGGGAGTGGGGCTGGTGTCTTCATCTATGAGGCCAATGGTGAAGGCAGATCCGCAAGAGCTCAGCACCCACTCCACATAAGTGGGGAAGCTCCCTCGAGGACACTCTCCGGACAACTGCACTCGTGTATCGTGTTCACGCCGGCATGAAGGAATAAGCAAAGGCTGTCATCTGGGAAGGTGGTCTGATGGGTGAGACCCAGGAATTCTTCCATGTGCTCCTCGAGGAAGTGATTTCCCTGCTCAAGGCACAGGAGGTGTATGGCAGGGAGGTCCATGATAGTGAAAAAAATAAAATAAATCACAAAAGAAAACACTGAATCAAACAAAAATAAGCACAAAACAAACAACGGTTTACTTTCACATTACAGTCCGGTCTTCTGTCATGCTATGCTGTAAATAAACGTACGAAGATGAAGAAGAAGGTTTATAAAATCTTTAATCCAACACACAGGCAATCCACAACACAGGATAGAGTTGACGACACCGGACAAACACTGGGGAAGAACACAGGGTTTAAATAAGAGGGAAACTAACAAGATAACTGAACTAAACAGGTGAACATGACTAATTAGACACATGAGGAAAACTGAGAAATCTGAGAAAATCTCAATTTTGTTAGAATTTTCTAAAACTATCTCAGGAACATCAAAAAATAAACAAAAACATAAGAGAATATCAAACTTGTGCCGTTTTACATGGCCAATGAACAATAAAAAATCATTCTATAGATTAAAGAAAGAAAGAAAGAAAGAAAGAAAGAAAGAAAGAAAGAAAGAAAGAAAGAAAGAAAGAAAAAAGAAAGAAAGAAAGAAAGAAAGAAAGAAAGAAAGAAAAAGAATGATGGATAGAAAAAGGGCATAAAGAAGAAAAATTGAACGAACAACTGACAGAAAAATAAAAATAATGTACAATAGATAAAATTATAAAGAATGATGGATAGCAAGAGAAAGAAAAAAAGAAAGAAAGAAAAAGAAAATGATGAACAATGGATCGATATAAATACTAAAACTTTCTATTCAGGAATATCCAAAATCGATGTGGTCTCAGGCACGTTCTACTCCAATGTATGTCTACAGAAAGAACCAATCACGCTCATCCAGAAAGCTGACCACATTTCCAGATGGGCAAATTGCGTTACCCAAACAACATTATCCATTAAAACTCACATTTGTGCTCGATTACATCTGACAGCAGCGGCGTCTGATTATCCAATCTGTCGAGTTGGCCGCTCCAGAGCTCTGATGGCTGCGTAAGCCCGAGCTTAGAGGTATCAGGAGCCCGGCTGATCCACGGCCTTGTTTGTGTTCTCTGGGCTCTGACGTGGCTCGAATGAGCCACATACCAGCCTCCTCACCCACCACCATCTGTGTTGATGTAAAATAACCCTGGATCCTCTGATCCTGGATCAGTTTCCTCCTCTTGATTCTGCTAGGACTGGGGTTGAGGAAACTGGTCCTGGACGAGGCCTTATGATCAACGCCTACTCCAATTATCCTCCACAAATGCAAAAGCCCCAAAGGTGTGGGAGGTAAAAACAAGAAAGAAACACTCCGTACAACACAACAATATTCTATGGCAGGGTTAAATGATTTGTACATATATTATTTCTTATGCATAACTCCTAATTTCTAATGACTAATATAAAGATAGAACGCATGGAAAACGTGGAACTCCTAAAACTGACATTAAACTAAAAAGACTACCCATGGAAAAGAGGAGTTTGCAAGAGATACTCAGCCTGAAAAGTGAACCATGATATCAACAATAACAGTTTAACTCTTTACAGCCCGACATATAAAAAATCTTTAGATGAAATCGAAATGTTAAATCATTTTTTGTGGCTCATGAAATCGAAAAGTAAATATGGAGTAAAAAAAAACACTTTAATTTTTGTGGCTCATGAAGCATGATATAGTGAGAATATGGAGTAAAAAAAAACACTTTAATTTTCTCCAAATAATGTCTTTGAATTTTATTCAGAAAAGCTCCAAAACATTAAGCTAAAAAATAAATGCTATGATGGTGCAGATGTTTTATCTAAGTTACCACAAAACACAAACAGACCGACAACATGCATCAGAAATATAAATCTAAGTTGCTTCAGGCCACTAACAGGGCGTTTACTTGCTTCAGTAGTATAAACTATCAATCAGAAAACAGAAGTAGACTGACAACATGTAGTAGATTGTGTACAGCAGGTTTTTCAGCAGTTTTTTTGATCATGTTGATAATTATTGAAATTTGCCAATATATAATGATACAATAGGCTTTACAGGGTTAAGGGACCGAAACTGACCTGTGTTTGGCCACAGAATTACAAATTACATATTACTTTTCATTCTACCTTTTCTAAGACCATTCTCCATGTTATTACATTAATGGGAGCCACAAACAAAGCAGCGAGCAATACTACGCAGCAATTATGAGCTAATTTTGCACACCAGTGTTTGAGTGTTCTCAAAGGAACAAGAAAGTTGTAATTCTCAGGCCTTCATCAGCTATAACAAACAACCTTGTGTGCATTATAAACCGTATGAAGCAAACTGCCTCAAATTTTCCTCACTTAAAATCATTACTTTCTAAGGCTTTTCCCACTATGATAAATGCTGGATTTATGTTCTTTTGAAACTCTGTTGAGGTTGTGTTGAGTCAGGTTTCATGCTTTTTATTCTGAAAGGGGGTTAGCACTGCTTTTAACCTGGGTTTATGAAACCCTGCTTCACTAAAAATACTCATGCGCTTTGTACAGTCAGAAACTAAAATAAGATGCACATCTAAGGAAAACCATTGAATCGATTTCACTGACATTTGTAGAGATAGACAAGCTGCAGTTATATATTCAGAGCATTTCCATAGCTGACATAAACATGAAAAGATAAGTCAAAATTAAATCAAAAATTGCCATTTGCTATTTAATTAAGTTCTTATTTTTAATATAATGTACAGGTGAATCTGTCCAGCTCTAAACAGAAGAAAGTCCATATCATTTGTATATGGAAGAATTTTCTGAAATCATATAAAAAGCATTATGCACTGAAAAGAAATTAAAGATGAAAATATGACAATGCAATCAGTGCATCACTTTCCATGCTAAAAAAGAAAAGGCATACAGGTTAGGAACATGAGAGTGAGTGAACTAACCAGTGAAAGGTTGTGTGCGCTTTAGTGAAGAGTGAGTCTGTTTGTGCATGTTTTGCACATGTCGGTATGTTTAAATGTGTTTATGTGCATCACATGGTCATTCAAGAAAAAAACAGAGATTCCCTCTGCTGTCCACAGAGCTATTTTATCTCTTGAGCACTGTCCCACTTCTGCATTCTGTAAATACCCTCGCAAAAGCAAGAAAATGCCCTAATGTAGGCCATAGTATCTTCTGGAGACCTTCTCTTTAGCAAGTCCGCTGACTGACTTCAGCTCTACTGTTCTAGTTCTGAGTTCTGATAATCACTATCATACATTTAATGACCTGAAGAACCATTTGATAAGTTCATTTTCTTGCACGATAAAAAAATTTAGACACCATTCACTTTCCAAGTTTCATGCTAGTTACAGATACCTGCTGAATACAAGAAAACCTTCCAATTTACTTCCATAATATATAGTGTATTCAACAAAACAAACAACAAAAGTAGAACAAGACTTGATTTTATCCATTAGGAATCAATCAGATTGCAAAATGGCAATACATATAGAATGCAGTCATGCAGATTCAAAAGCAGAGCAAGTTAAAAAGTGATTGCATTTTTAAATATTTTGTATTGATGTGCACCAATTAATCGCTCACAATAAGACAACAATAGTGTATTAAGAAAGTAAATAAAGTGCATATTGATTTCAAGCTGACTTTTTCACAAGCATGAGATGTTCCTTGATCGATGTTTTTTGTTGCTTTTGTCAAAAAAAAATCCTCACCAATCATAGTCCTCTAATCATATGAGTAGTGTACTGTAGGGTTTGGATTTTGATTGAAAATACATATATATTTTTTTCAATGAACACTGATTTAGGAATATGTCTAAAAATAGTTATGCTTTAGCAAACAAACTGGGTGTTTTAGCTTGGACTTGACTTGCTCCATCAAGACATTTAATAGCATCAGAATAATTCCAATCAAACTAACATGCAGTGACTTCTGGGCTGTGAGTAGCTTCTGCATAGCCTGCAATCCAACTTAGCAACTACAGTAGCAAATGTCAATGCTTTGAAATTAAATGCATTTTAAATTGTATTTGAAGAAGAATGGGAAAATGATATGTTTCTGACCGATGGCATGTCATTTCTCTTCAATTAGTTCTGGAAATAAAAACCCCTGATAAAAGAGAAGAAGAAAATAAATTCTACAAAAAATAAAAATCATCCTATGCATATTATTTTTTCACATACGAAACAAATAGCTTATAAAACAGCAACTTATATAAGAAATAAATAAAGAACAAAGATGAAGCCTGTAAGTGCCAAAAAGAACACAGAGCCACTATCTGAGATCTGAGTGCACGGTTGGTCCATCATTAGTATGCCACAGACATGAATTTTTAAAGGATTTCAGCCTATTGCTTTTTATCTTGGAAATTGAATTTTTCCTGTAGATGAATGAAATTGGTGGCTCTTTCCTTTCAGAAACTATCCCCATCTGTGTATAACCCTACCTCATTAGAGACACGATATCAAAAATTCTTAATCATCAAGCTTTTATGATGATCATTATGCCATCATACCATAATGATGTTCATTTCTTATTCAAGAAAAATAAATACATTTTTAGTTGTGTTTAAGCAGTGTCTGACAGGGCACACAGTAGAGATGAATATTTTTTCATAGTTCACGGCCCGTGAACAGTTGATGGCTGATAATGAGGCTAAGGATTTTGTTTTGATTAATTTTGTAATAACTTGACAGATTCACACATGCATACTTAAAATTATGTTGTAGATAATAACGAAAGACTTAGCACACACAAAAGTGTATTTTTATGGCTTGTTCTGTTTAGATAATTCAGAACTAATGCAACACAATTCTTGAACATTTTCATTTCATGCAACAAATTTAAATTTGCAAAATGCTAATTTACTTGATCCATTTGTTTTGGGACTGCATTCATATTTTTTGTTGCACAGAAATACATGTTGAAAAACATATCTTACATATTTTAATTGATCCACAGTTTATCAGTGTCCAATGTTTGATAAAAATGTATAATAGTATTATGTAGCAATATAATGTAGCATCAGACATCGAAATGCAAAGTGTTTGCCATATTCTGCTTTACAGCTTTTACAGTTTTACTTGTATTTTTGTTTTACAAACTTAAATTAATCTACTTATGGCTACTAGAAACAATAAAAATGAGAAGGATTGAGTAGGATTTGAACTCGAATCATCTAGAATCATGCACACCACAGTGCAACTTATCAGACCACATAAATTTAAGTTTGTGCAGCAGGTCTAGAATAATTGAAGAAAATCTTGAAAATGCTTAATTTATTATTGTTGACAAATAATGCTTTCTTAATATTAAGTTCACTGAACATTATTATTTTTTGAGTAAAAAGTAATAAAACTCTGATGTCTCGCAAAGCAGCATCTTTCAGAATATGGCAAAAAATTTGAATCACCGAATGTGTCTTCACACATCCTACTTGAGACTTTTCAAACTAAAATGTGCTGGCACATTCTCTATAGCAAGAAGACACGCTGAGAGGCCTTTCTTATGAAAACTATCATATCCCTCAGTGATGAACTTGATGAGTGGACAGATGGGAGGGAGGTTTAAAAAGCATCACAGCTATCACTGCTGGAACATGTTAATGACAATCAACACAGGATTGTAGGCAAAAGCAGAGAGTTGGAACAATTTCCTTGCTGTTTATGTCTCACTCATTTCCTCTTTATACCAACCACAAAAAAGAAGAGAATTAACGCTGTTACCAATTTGACTTTACCAAGAAAATATGCTTTGGAATTCACAGTTTTTCTTCTTACTGTGTTATTCCTTGACTCACTCGCTTACTCACCCGTCTCGCTCTGCCTCTTTCTTCTCTAGATCCTGAATGACGTCCAGTAAAACCTTGATGGTGTTCTGGCTGGTCTCCAACACTCCTTCCAGGCTGTGCAGCTGAGACTGCAGAGCCCCAATGTCGTACAGAGGGCCATTTGGGCCAAACAGTTTCTCTTTAGCCTTTGCCAGGTCCAGCTTACACTTAGTCCCAGACATAAGCCCCCCCAGTAGCTCCTGCACCTGCCGCAGTGTGTCTGCTTGGCCCTCCGCTGGTCCAAGGGCCGCCTGGGGGTTTGTCCCCCCAGCAGGAGGCAAGTGGTTTGCATTGGCCTGGGATTCTGGGCCGAGGATCACCCTTCGGACACTTAAACAGGTGGGCCTCACCATAGCTCTTGCCTTACTTTTGGGAGGGATAGGAGGTGGGGTTTCACCTGCCTGATGGTGAGTTCCTGCTTCAGCATTTGGCTTCACTGCCCCAGTTTTCACTCCATCCTTTTCAGCATTGTAGCTCTCAGCATGGGGGACAGGAGGCTTACGGGGATGTCCAGGAGTAGAGGAGCCCTCTTTGCGGGGGGTGTAAGGAGGAGGAGGAGGTGGTGGGGGAGGAAGCATGAACTCTCTCCTGTCTCGTCTGTCCTGAGTGCAGCAGAAGGCCTGAGGAGGGGTGGGGTTCGCCCCAGCATTAGAGTACAGCAGAGTAGTCTGTGGAGGGCAGGCATAAGGAGGTAAAGAATGCCTGAAATTAGTGGAGGGAAGCACAGTTTCCTGGGGTTTACTTGCGTACATAATTGCCTCACGTGGACAGAGAACAGGTGACATATTTTGTGGAAATGATTTGGAGTGCGATACTGTTTGAGTAGGAGTCTTAAAATGTTGCACAATTTGAGAGGGATTACTGCAAGACACTGTATTTTGCATACTAGAGTTGCAGTGTGGCAATGCTTGAACAGAAAGTGTACCTGGTGCAGGTTGTGTGGAAGAGCTGCAAATCAGAACTGGCATGGAAGGAGTCACATGGGTTGCCACATTTTGTTGATCCAAAATGCAATGTACTGCAGTTTGTGCAACAGGAATGGCATGTGCTGCAGCTGCAATAGGGCCCTTGAAGTGTGAGACAGGGTGTGGAGCAGTGGCACAGGATGGCTCGGGAGGAAATGACATCACATTGTGAGGGAGGGTTTGTTTAGGAATCTTATGAGATGCCGTAGGTGGTGTAGAAGAGCCAAAGGATGCTGGTTTGTCTTTGACACAGTATGGTACAGTATGCATTGTAATTTTACAAGATGATGTAGACTGTGTAGACTGAACAGGTGTTGGGGTGTGTGTAGCTGATTTAGGAGTCTGTACAGGAAGGGTATGGGCACTACCCAATGGCTCGTTCTGTTTAGGACTCATACATCTTGGCACAGACTGAATAGGAGTTACAGGTTGTGTTGGAGATATCACAGAGTACACAGGTTGATTGGAGGTGATATCACATGCCATGGGTTGTGTTGGAGTCTTCTGGCATGGCTGTGTGGAACTGAACGTAGAGGCAACTGCAGGTGCTCCTTGAGAACAGGCTGTTGCCTTTGAGCTAGCAGTGTTGGAGCATGGAATGGTTTCCTCCAACTTCTGGAAACAAGGCCTGGATTGGGCAGGAGTTGTTGGATCTGTATGAGAATCTGGAATTCTCTGGGACTCTGGTAATGGGGGAGTCTTACAGTTTGTTGTATTCTGAATAGCAGGTGTGCAACAACGCCCTGTAGATTCAGTAGGAGACATGCATGATTGACGGTGTGTTGAGAATGTGGTGACAGTGGATATGACTTGTGCTGTGGTAGTGCACAAAGGTTCTGGTACAGTGGGGGTCAAACTGATGTTCTCCACACCAGCCTGATGTGGGCAACATTGTGACGTTTCTTTGGTACATGTGGTTGATGGAGGTGGTGCAGTGTGAGATGGACAAGATGCAGGATCGACTTCAGCATTTTGCAAAGATGTTGCGTTGTCTGGGACAGTTTGGATTTTTGAATCAATGCTTGCTTCAGTCTGTGTGAAAGAGACACTAGATGGCATATTATGAACTGTGTTGGGCATGGGATAACACTGCGTGGGTACAATATCTGGCGAAGTTCTGTGCACCACAGATTTGGATGGAAGCTTCTTGGGTTGGTTAGACTGTTGGTGGCTTCTGTGCACAGTTTTAGTTGGGGAAGTACAAGGAGGCTCAAGTTTCCCAGGATCACTTGCTGCTCTATTTAAAGATTTCCTCCTACCCCTCCTTCTAGACTGTTTTTGTGGCGCAGCTGAACATGGCTGGAATTGTGTTGATGTTCCCACAGAGGCAGTTTGATTGTCCTCTGTTCTCTTGCACCTTGATTGCTCAGCAGGGGTACAAGGCTGGACAGAGCTCTTCTTTGGTCTACAAGGTGGAATGTAGACATGTGCAGTCAGCTCATCAGAGGAGTCTCCGTCATCCCAGGCTCCCCCCAGGCTGTGACTGCGAGTCTGTGTGGCAGAGAGTGAGGGAGGCTTCTGCAAACTGGGTGAGGTTTGGATGGCTGTACTCTTGCATGGCTGAGTTGGCAGCGGCAATGTGAGGGAACATGGATGTGTTGGGACCCAGCAGCGTCTGGCAGGCCCAGGGGTAAGTGGGTGCGGTGGTGCTCTCTTCAAAAATGCTGTCACTGCTCCAATTGTCTTTTCCATGTCCCCACGGACTGCTCCCACCAACGAGGGCCCGTTTGTCAACTCTTTCTGCCAGTTTGGAACCTCTGTTGGGCTCTTACTCCTCACCTTCTCATTTTTATCCTTAGACTCATCATCATCCTCCAAATCTTTAAAACGTACTTGCTGTGTGCGATTTCGTCTCCGTTTAAGTCTGCTTTCAATATCTGGAGAGTTCCGGTTGAGGAGCACTGAGCGCACAGTCACGGTGGTGGGTGTTTTGTCTGGGTTGCCATTGCTATGGCTGTGAACAGTTGGCAAATGGTTGGGCTCTTTGCTCACCATGTTATCCAAGAGTAGTTTATGGACCATAGATGTAAATAAAAATTTGACTGTGTGGGTTTTTTGTCTGCTTTCACAAGTCAAATGTGAATGAACAATTAATTAGATAAAAAAATATTTACAGCACACAGTATATTTGACATTTGGCAAACTCTGAATGTGGTAAATGCTGCAGTAACAAAAAATAAAAAAAAAATAAAACAGACCAGCCGATGGCAGCAGAGCATGTGACTGGTCCTTTCCTCAGGTCACATGACTGAGGGTTTCTGTGTAAGTCTTTGTGGTAATGCTGTCAGAGTAGGTTCTGGTTTTGACACGAACAGTCTTTATAAGCAAGTGCCTTTATATGCAAAAGAGGGACTGGGTGTATCCTGAGCTTCAGCCCCATTAGTCCACATGGGCACTTAAACACTCAATGAGCAACCTTGGTGATACTCTCTTTGTGTAAGTCCTGAAGAGCATGAAACTTTGGCAGGGTAGGCTTGCAAGTATGTCCCAGAAGTCTGCATCATGGTTTCATAGCCAAGAGCAAAATCTCAAGACACATAGCTCTCACTGTGTAAGAGCAGCAGTTGTAACCATGCTTGTCCTAAAAATATCAAGGCAAATAAAATGTTAATGGGATACAGTTTTCAGGCTGACCAGTGAGAGGATGTCCCGACACCTTTAATGCCCAACTTTCCCATTCAAAGCTTGTGTGCACAGTCCTCTCTGGTGTAGCATATCTTGATAGTCCAGGACTGGGCAATGCATCTCTTCAGGTTGACTTTTATCTCTCACGTTTGCCCTTGAGTTTCTTTGCTTGTGTCGTTCACCTCTTCATTTTCTTGAGACAGGAACAGAACTGGAACATCTGAGCAAAGTAGAAACACAGAAAAAAAGACAATAGGTTCAGTAATGTCCCAAAATTGAAGTTTGTATTTCTAAATCATGATTTACTTTGACAAACATATACACATAAGCTGGCTCTAACATAAAACCGTACCTAAGAACATACATAAGTACTTAGATAGGATTCCTCAAGTATAAAACTGCCTCAAGCTAAGATTTCATGAGTTCTCTCCAATAATCAAGTCTTTGATCTCTTTCCATTTCCTGGTCTACAAAATAAGAATAGTTTAGGGTCCAATGTATGAGAGAGGCAGACACTGAGAGTACTTTTAGCTTGTCTGTAGCTTTGGGGCTGGTGTTTAACTCAGCAGTGTCTCAGAAGGGGCAGGCTAAGAGATATTCAGGGGTAGAGACTGACAATGCTAATTAACTTGGCTTGTCTTTAAGCAACCCCCCTGGTACATGGAGGCACGAGCATGACGGCTGATCGCCACAGGGAATTCTGAACACACTCTATCACATTGTCACTGTTACCAGGCACTGCATTCTGTCTGTGATCAGACAATCACAGTCCCCTGAGTCATGAGAGGATGTTAAATGTCTATGTATGTGTCTTGTGATACACCCATTTGCTCAGTGTAACTTTCCTATCAGATCAGTCGGACTGAATCATAGCATAGAGCATCTTACTCAACAAAACTACATTTCACAGCCCTCCACTATGATATCTTGTTTGTAGCAAAAGATTATTAGCCTATGGCCATGCTTGGAATGGAATTTTCGCTTCTTATGGTGTGTTCAAGTTCTCCTGAGAAGTTCGTACTGACGAGTTACGACATTGGATGTATTCAAATCATTCTAGCTAGTTTTATAGCCAGTCAATACAGATGCTGCATCTACTGCATCCACCATATTTTCTCACTAACATGCCCCAAACTCAGAAACTCTGGACTTAAGAAAGTTCAAGAGTTTCCCCACTTGTAATTTCAACTTTGTGGTGCCGTCTTTCTGACATGACGTGAATGCACAATTAGTGATTACTGCAGGGTATAGATGTATGAATCATTCTTGTTATGCAGTACACTTTTAAAGGCAGGGTAGGTGATTTGGTTCAAAAACTTTTTTTTTTGTTATGCTTGTTGAAAGCAATCACTAAGTTAAAGTGGTCTAAATGTATTTATATGTATTTATATCGTCTGTGTAAGGTGTAGGACCATAAAATGTTTATCCAAATGTATGTATTTGCATACCTCCGCACACCCTGTTCGCACAGACAGGATACGCCATCAGCGTAGTTCTATTACGCTATTGCAGACCGAGCGAAAATAGAAGGCGTAATTATTTTTAATATTTTGTGCTTTGTATTGTAATGTTTTTTTTTTCCACCGGTGAATGAGACATGAGGTAATCTGACAGCCAACACTGTGACCTTATAAAGATTGCATGTGCGTTGCTTTAGTAAGGATCTCGTAAATAACAGTTTTTATTTTTCATGTTTACTTATCAGTTCAAATCAGATAATGTTAAAAAGAAAAATATGTAAAAAATATTGGCTGACATTGCTTTGGGTTCATTCTTCACACTGGAATGAAGGTCAAATTGAGTACAATGCATTTTGGGATAATGTGCTCTGTTAAATACTGCATATTTTGGCAAAAGCAGCTGGCCATTCAAGCATTTATGCACACAGTACATTTGTACACTGTGCACACATACTACAAACAACAGAAAACCAAAATATACAATCATTATCAAAATAAATAAAACAAATACCTCAAGAACTATTTGCATGCCAAAACATACATTCAGTGTTCATTTTGATCTTACAAGTCCCTCATAATTATATTCAGATAGCACCAACAGGCCCTTGAGCACAGAGGTTCACAGGAAAAGGCATAAAGCACATACTATCACCTCACACCTCTAGTTTTATGTAGGTAATCAAGCCCTCATTGATTGCCTCTCACTCAGCTAAACTACAAGTTCCTCTTGAAATCTCTCACTGCAGCTCTTCACGTTCAACCACCGCTGGAGCCCCAGACAAAAGGCCAGACATTCTCCATTATTAACCTGTTATCTCCATGTAGCCCAAAGATCAATCTAGGTTAGTACAGCTTAGCAATTGTAAAGTAATATAGCTCGATAATTGGGGGCTTGTACAGAACAGACAGAAAAGAATAAAAGAACAGCAGTTGCAATGTCAAATTAGGTGAATGCATTGACTTTGTTAAACTGAATGTTTTTAAATGTGTAATAATCATAAAACTAATCCCTGCACCCCTAATTTAAAAAGTTTAACAGTCTGTAAATAAATCATGAGCTTATGTTCCCAAGTGTCTGTTATAGAACTAACTCAAGTGCCTAGTACCAAATGTACAGTATTTAGTTCAATTAATTTGAATAAATCTTATGCAATTTTGTGACTTGAGATGCAAATGCTTGATCAATGCACTGCCAATATTTAATGCTTTGCAATAATCTTGCAATACTAAACTTCAGAACTCAAGTGTGCAATTGAAAAAAAAAATGTGCTCCACCATGATAGTAGTTCCTCTGAAAGAGAAAAGTGATGATAAAATAACCCTGTTTTATTCGAATACCCACTCCAGCACCCCTTGCAGAGAACGCAACACATTTTGAAATTCAAAGATGCATGAAATTGAGCTTGCATAACTAGAACAATCTGCATTCACATACTTTCTTAGAGTATGTTCTGTGCTTTAGGCTTGTTACTTATTACAGCAATAAAGCCACAACAGGCTGTGCGTTACACTGGGGTGTTCTAACGCACAACGCATAGTCGCTCCTTATATTATTTATTTTCTGAAACAACAGCCAAAGCAATAAAAAAAGACCATAGTGTTCAATAAACAGTTACATTGATTCATATGAATAATTGGACTAAACAATTCTCCCTCCAAAGTAATATAGTCCATAACTTTGAGCTGTTTTTGGTTGCAAAAAAAGCGTATTGCAAAATCTTAACATAGAAACTGCAGTTGTTATTTAAGTTATTTTAAGTTATCTAACTGTTATTTTAGAATCGTTGATGTACTATTTAGTACTATTTTTATTAATATTTTTAATGAGTTTAATAATTTAGTTGTTTTTGGCATAAAAAAGTCTATATGTTTTTTTTTTTTTTATAACTTATATTTTATCAATAAACTATAAACTATAATTTATAATTTAAATCATTAATCATTATTAAATATTACACTTTCATCCACTTAAATTCAAAAAATAAAAAAAAATAATAATTTTTTTTTGTTCATTTTATCATTTTATTAGTTTTCGTTTTTTTAAAAGTGTCCATATAGTTTTTAGGAATTTTTATTTTAGTATCTTTAATGTACTATTTTAGTTATTATTCATATTTTGAATTAGTCTTTATTATATTTTCCATTTTCATTTTAAAGTCTAATAATTTAATTGTTTTTTTTATTTGTATTAGTTGTTTTTTTTGTTTTTTTTTTTTTTAAGTATGTCTATATATTCCATATTCATTTTTATTTCAGTTTTAGTTTTAGTTATTTTAATACTTTAATTTAAATTAATCAAGAAACTATGTTTTGGCAACTAGATGAAAGACCAGCTTGTCTGAAATCCTGTGCTGACCAGCTAGCCCCCATCTTCACACAGATCTTCAACAGATCACTGGAGCTGTGTGAAGTCCCTTCATGCTTCAAACGCTCCACCATCGTCCCTATCCCAAAAGAAATCCAAAATTACAGGACTAAATGACTACAGGCCTGTGGCTTTAACGTCTTGGTCATGAAGTCATTTGAAAAAACTGGTGCTTGGCCCACCTGAAGGACATTACCGGACCCTTACTGGATCCTCTTCAGTTTGCCTACAGAGCAAACAGATCTGTGGACGATGCAGTAAACATTGGACTGCATTATGTTCTGCAACACCTAGACAGACCAGGGACTTTATGAGAATCCTGTTTTGTGGACTTCAGCTCGGCCTTCAACACGATCATCCCAAACCTCCTCCTCCCCAAACTAACTCAGCTCTCTGTGCCCACCTCCGTCTGTCAGTGGATCAACAGCTTCCTGACAGACAGGCAGGCAGCTAGTGAGGCTGGGAAAAAGTCCACATCCAGCACCCGTACAATCAGCACTGGAGCTCCCCAGGGCTGTGTTCTCTCCCCACTGCTCTTCTCCCTGTACACTAATGATTGCACGTCTAAGGACCCCCTCTGTCAAGCTCCCGAAGTTTGCAGATGACACCACACTCATCGGCCTCATTCAGGATGGTGACGAGTCTGCTACAGACAGGAGGTTAAAGAGCTGGCTGTCTGGTGTACTCTCAACAACCTGGAGCTTAACACGCTCAAAACAGTGGAGATGATCGTGGACTTCAGGAGGAACCCCCCTGCTCTCCCCCCACTAACCATCATGAACAGCACTGTGACTGCAGTGGAGTCATTCAGGTTCCTGGGCACCACCATCTCTCAGGACCTGAAGTGGGACATTCACCATTGACTCCATTGTGAAAAAGGCCCAGCAGAGGTTGTACTTCCTTCGCCAGCTGAGGAAGCTTAACCTGCCACAGGAGCTGCTGAAACAGTTCTACTCCTCCGCCATCATTGAATCCGTCCTCTGCACTTCAGTAACTGTCTGGTTCAGCTCAGCTTTTAAATCTGACCTCAGAAGACTACAGAGGGTAGTCCGACTGCAGAGAGAATCATCGGTACAACCCTCCCGTCTATTCAAGAACTGTACTTATCCAGAGTGAGCAAAAGGGCTGGCAAAATCACTCTGGACCCCTCACATCCAGCACACTCCCTGTTTAAACTGTTGCCATCTGGTCGACGCTACAGGGCCCTGAGCACCAGAACGGCCAGACACAGGAACAGTTTCTTCCCCCAGAGCAATCCATCTAATGAACACTTGTACACTTAAATTATTATTTTTTTGCACATAATATACCTGTACATACATAACTGCTCGTAACAAACACACATACTTAGTGTACACTTAAATTATTATTTTTTTGCACATAATATACCTGTACATACATAACTGCTCGTAATATATCTGGCCATACAATTGTCAATTTGTATATTTTCATTCCTTACCTACTGATTTATATTTTTTGTATTTTTATATTCTTTTATTGTGTGTTTTTTGTTTCTGTCATTCTCTTTGCACTGCGGAGCTTCTGCTTCTGTCACGAAAACAAATTCCTCGTATGTGTAAACATACCTGGCAATAAAGCCCATTAACACTGCAGATTACTCAAAATATGAAACCAAAGTGTATTTTTAAAAATATTTTCTATATCTAATATCTATTTTAAGTACCAAAAAGTTTTTATTTTTATGTTTTTTAGTTTTAGTTAATGATAATAACCCTGCAGTTTCCTCAATATAAAAAGTACAACAGTTTTGAACGCAGCTCATCCAAAATCAATTTGAAACAATCTGTTTTATAAAAGTCAAAAGCAAAACAAGTCTTCTGTCTCTACTGAACTCTGTAAAAAAAGGTGTTACCATCTTTAGCCGCTGCCTTCTGTTGCATGTAGTTCTGTTTTGCTTCTGCAAATGATGAAATGTTACGTTCAGTTTAGTGCCAGTGGCGGATTCGTGGCCCCTGTGGAAGTTCAAATGCTCCCATGAGTGATTCATCCTGGCACAGATGCCGGATTGAGAAATGTTATTTTGCATGTCGGGTAAATAATACTTGCTGTTATGCATTTAGTTTAGTCTCATTACAACACACAGTAAGCTTTACATTTCCATCAAAATCATTTAGTAGTTGTTCACTGCAACCGCAAAAAGGCAGTGTTTCATGTGGGAGAATTAGCATTTATAATGTGCTCACTCTGTGTAAATAAGTTATGAATACATCTGAATATGTATTCGCAGCCTTTACTCACATGCTTTGTGACAGCTTTGCTGAGCCGCACACCTAGAGACATTAATCGTGCCAGCTTTGGCCACACACAAGGTCAATTAAGGACAAAATCACAACCAAGCTCAGGCCCTTGATAATATTAATTGTTTTTCATTTCACATTCCCAATTTAGGCCAGAGGAATTCCTTCAGAGACGAGAAATGAGAAAGACTGTGAGAGATTACAGGAACTGAAATGAAGAGCAGAATGGATTACTTTCTGTCCCTTTGCTCTCCTGGAACTGCCCTCAATTATCCTGCATGTCTGGAAGTTGTTCCCCTGAAGAGAAGTCAATTATTTAATGAAGCTCTAAATTGGATGAATCATTTGCATAACCGGAACATTTAATTAGGAAACACTTGGTTGTTTTAGCCTGTTTCTAGAGGATGTCTGGGATTCAGAATTAAAATTCAGAGGGCAGGTATAATCGCGGGACGCCGTTCAATTGGGAACATAGAGTTTGAAGCACATCATGGTTCATTCAGAAAGGAAAAAAAGAGGGAAAATCTCAACATTGGCACTTTTGAGATTTTGTTAGACACTTTTTACTAACGATTCGATCTGCAAGCGTCTCTCTAAAAGCTCTTCTCAACTAGTTTTCCATGAGGATGCCACAAAAACTCATGTTTCACAGATGTACAGTCATTTTAATCCAAGTTTTCTCATACAACAACTAAAACTTCTCACAAATTACCTTCTGTTTTGGAATCCTCCAAGAAAACCAATCGTGTCTGGATAGAAATTATGTTGGTATAATATTTAGTTCTTTTCACAATGCTTTTCCTCATTTATTCTGACCTTCACTGAATTCTGTACTCACTCTGAGCTAAATTTAGACCTTTTTAGTTCGGGGTTAGTCAGTTGTTTTTATTGTTTTAAAGAAACAAATACTTTTATTCAGCAAGGATGCATTAAATTCATCAAAAGTGACAGTAAAGACATTTATAATGATACAAAATATGTATTTCAAGTACTGTAAATGCTGTTGAATGCACTTTCTTTTCATCAAATCCTGCAAAAGCATCATGGTTTCCACAAAAATATAAGGCAGCACAACTGTTTTCAACTTTGATAATAATAATAATAATAATAATAATGATAATAATAATAATAATAAAGTTTCCAAGCAGTAAATTAGCATATTAGAATGATTTCTGAAGGATCATGTGAGACTGAACACTGGAGTAATGGCTATTAAAAATTCAGCTTGCAATCACAAGAATAAATTACATTTTAAAATATATTCAAATACAAAACAGATATTTGAAATTGTAATATTATTTCACAATATTACTGTATTTAGTGCATTTTTCCAACAAATAAATGCATTCTTGATGAGCATAAGAGACTCAAAAACATTGAAAAGACTTACTAACCTTAAACTTTTGAATGGCGGTGTAATGACTCATGACCTATTATTTCTATATGACATCCCATAACATCTAAATCCTGGCAGTATACGCTCTCATCCTAATTCTAACTACAAAGATCCCAACGTCCTCCCAATCAGTACATGAAATGACATCCTGTGTTAATAACTGTAATCCAAATGTCATTTAGAAACCAATCCCGTCCGAATTGCTGTTCTGTCACAAACCGTCAGATCTACACGGGGACATTTCGAATGGAATTTCGAAAGTGATGTCAGCCCTAAGTAAGTGAGAGTTGAGACAGCATATGTCACTGTCTCTTGGACAGCTTTATTAAGAAAGAAGCGAGACAGTGGAGCGATCTTGACACGGCTGTCTCAGAGTAGGTCGCCGAATCTAGCCATGTCTGGAGAAATAGTAAGCTACACTGCACATTTATTTCGGGAAAGGATGCCTGGGGGGTCTGTCTTTTTATTTTTATTTATTTACCTGCTTTTTTCCACAGGAAACATCTTTTTCATGGTAACACCCCCGTTGGTCATGGCGAAGCCTTGATTATTAGGATTACTGATGATTACTGTGATGCTCGACAGGGGTTTGGGAGGAGGAGAGCTGCAGCCTTTGGCGCTTGTGTTCCTCTACCACAACCACCTCCTCATCCTCATCTTCATCCCGTGGCGCATCACGGCATTGATGTGATTGGCCGTGACACGCCGAGGCCTCTGGATGTGATGTGAATCAACAGAGCACCCGTGACGGAGCAGGAAACGCTGCCGTTCAGAGCGGCAACAACAAAGCACGGCGTTTTTCTCTGAGGAGTGCATCCACAAATAAAACAATCAGTATGAAAATTAAACAAATATATCACAATAATAGATTACATAATGTCTAAATCGCTCATTTTTCTAAACTAACGCTGTCCAACAGCGATGCCGGTGGATGAAGGTTAAGAAGAAGCTTTTTCAGTGACCTCTTGAAGACTGTGAATGTGGAGCAGTAATAGAAAAATGCAGGCAGCTGTATTAGTATGACTGTCAATCGGACAAATCTCAGCTACAAAGTTCACAACTAGTCGGCAAACTGATGCAAATGAATGGACTAATTACAAAGTTAACAACTCGCCCTCTTAAAAATGCAATTAACCTAAAAACTTCATTCATTTTTTAGATGCCTTATTAAAAAAAGTGACTATTAACAGGCTGGAAGCACATTTTCATCACAAAATAAAAAATAAAATAAAAAAGGTAATTGTCACAATTCTGACTTGTTTTCTGCAATTCTGACAAAAAGTGAGATATAAACTCAGAATTGAATGCTAAAAAGTCTCAATTACCTTTTTTATTTTTTATTCCATTCCAGAAAAAAAAAAATGATTATGATATTTACATTTTGAAAAAAAAAAAAAAAAAAGTCAGAATTCTGAATTTATATCTGGCAATTCAGACTTTTTTTTTTTTGAGAAAAAGTTTAAATTGTGAGAAGTCGGAGTTAGCTTTTTCATTTCATGGAGGAAACAGGCTTTCAAATATGCTCTCAATCAATTAAAAATAACTAATTACATTACATTGTTCTGTAATTTATCATGATTATTCATACCTAACATTAATGATCTAATCTAATATTATATAATGTTAATTATAATATAATACGAATGATAACATCTGTAATAATAAATATATTTTCATATTAAATATCCAAATTAATGTACTGCAATAAAAACATACAGTATTTTGTATTTGTTTAATGGCAAATTTTTACTAAGCACAATAAATTAAGGCTAGAATGGATTCTGATGCCTCTATTAAATGGATTTTTTTTGTTCTATATTATTCTATTTATTTTAATCTGACAATAAAATGCTTAATTATAGGCATTCAACATTACAGTTTAACCCTCTGGAGTCTAAGGGTATTTTTGGGGCCTGGAGAAGTTTTGTAATGCCCTGACA
Organism: Cyprinus carpio; assembly: GCF_018340385.1. Taxonomy (NCBI): domain Eukaryota; kingdom Metazoa; phylum Chordata; class Actinopteri; order Cypriniformes; family Cyprinidae; genus Cyprinus; species Cyprinus carpio. The sequence continues at coordinate 5,815,683 of NC_056576.1, read as the reverse complement.
TATGTGCTTTTTTCAGTTTCTTATAAATATCTAAATGGCTAAAGTCTAATCTCACTGTAATCAGCACAAACTAGGCTATAATAATATGTGAGCAGCATGTATGTACATGATTGTGCTTTTGAGAAAAAAAAATGTTATGCGTGGTTAGTGAAAAACTAAAAATGTTAAATCACTTGAATAAGGCAATAAAAACACATATAGAAAATTGGTTCCCAGGAATTTTGAGAACTGGAGCTTGTAGAAAGCCACAATTTGTAATACTCAATAGGCCTAAACAGCAAGTTATCATATGTTTTTATTCATTCATTAAGTACAAAACATTATATATATATATAACAAGTGAATTTAAAACAATATTCACAAAAACTCTGTCACATTTAGCTGTATGTGTGTAATAATATTCACATCATATTAGATAACATTATAATGACGTAAGTGTTAGATAAATGGGGTTCTATATGCGTTTAACCTGAACACAATTTAAAAACTGATTGCAAACAGAACATGAATTTATGTCTGACAAAAAAAAAAAATCATGCAAAGAAGGGGCTGTAGTCCACCACACACTACTGGAACAAAGCAGTGTTATTCTTTTAAACGAACAATGTTGTCAACTCATTGAACCCACCTACACTGCGTGGGCACGCTGCAAACTCTCTAAAGCACCTTGTCTCTAAAGTACTAATGAAAAAATAACTTTATCATCAGATTTTATGATATATGATGCACTTGTGCATCTTTTTCCTTTATTAGCGTCATAAGCACTGATGCTCGGGCTCCCTTATGTACTTATTCTGCTGATAATTTCACATTATTAGGTGAGGGAGATCATGAGCCACCGGCTGCTGGTGTTTGGAGCCGAGCATCAGATCATAACCTCACAGAAAGAGCTGCTGTCTCAGCCTCATGCATCTGCATCCTGGAGGTCTTGTAAAGATATGAGTCTTTGTTTTTGTAGCATTCAACTGTTCTGTTCTATCCGGTCTCTTGTGGAGAAAGACACCGTGCCACTGCATTCGAATTCCTTTTCAATTCAGTTTCAATTTCATGTGTTTTGGTGGCATATTAACACTGTGCATTCGAAGCTGTGAACAATGATAAAAGGTGAAAAGAATCAAAATAAAACAGAAGACAAAAGTAATAGCGCACTCCTGCACTGCACATGATAAGTCGAATGATTTGAAGTATCATTCACAAATAGTCAATTTAAGCGCTTTAAAGGATAAGTGTAAAGGTTTTGAAATCATGATTTTAGCTGCAGCTAACCCAAAATATGAGCATTAGTATGCAGTACTAATAAGCAAAATATTGAAAAATTACAATAATACAAACAGAGGGAACAAGTAATATTAAAAATGTCTTCATTAAATTTCCACATCACAAGCGTAGCGCTAACAAAAAACTGTTATATAAAATAAATGAATGTAAAATTCAATTAAATAATAAAAGATAAAAATAAAATACAATTATTATTACTTAATTAAATATTAGCAAATGAAATGGTGCTTGCAAATTGCATATTTTGTCAGAATAAGTAATATTAAAAATGTCTGCATCAGAAGCATAGAGCAAAAAAAAAAAACCTTATTATAAAAAAAAAAAAAAAAAAACAAAAACCAAATAAAAAAAAATAAAAGTTGAATAAAATAGAATAAAATTATTATTAATAATAATAATAACAACAATTAAATATTTGCAAATTAAATACTGATTCAAATTCAGTTGAATAAATCATAAAATAGAATTTTAAAATATTATTATTAATAACAATTAAACATTTGCAAATTAAATATTGCTGGTTTAATTCATTAATACTGATAAAACAAATTAACAGATGATAACAATGAAGCATTTTAGCAATCAATTAATACCAAAAAAGGAATAAAAATTAATTAAACAGCAGCAGTTATGAAGGATAAAATAAAGATAAAAATAAGAACTGAAGGTTAGTTTGGTGATAGAAAAACAGGCAAACCAATTCACTCTCTGTCTCCTATTCTGTCCTTATCTCCATAATTTATGTTGCTTTGAACAAGTAATATTAAAAATGCCATCAATAACTTTCCGCACCACAAGTGTACAGCAAAAAAAAAGAAAAAAAAACCTTACATAAAATTAAGGAATAACATAAAATTCAAGTAAATAATAAAATAAAATGAAAATGTTGTTATTATTATTATTATTATTATTATTTATAATTAAATATTTGCAAATTAGATGCTGCTTGCAAATTACAAAATACAGCTACTTTGGAATGATAAAAAAATTCAATACCAATAAAACAAAATAAAAGTGCTTACTTAGTAGCAACTGATGAATTTACCAGAAAGGAATACATTAACTAGGCAATTGCATTTCTGAAGGCTAAAATAAAAATAAGAACTGAAGGTCATTTTAGCGACAGAAAAACAAGGGCACATCAGATCACCCACTGTCTCCTTTTCTGTCTTTTATCTGCATAATTGATGTTGCTTTCCATCACAGTTTTCATCCTTTTGTATAATCTCACTCTCTTCCCTCCAGCACTCCCTATGCTTTCCTTTCTACTCACATATTCCTCCCATCTCACTCTCGCTCTCTCTCTCAGTCAGTGTGGACAGAGATTTACAGTGACAGTTTAATGAATCCAGCATTTCTTAATGCTCAGTGTGTCCTAGTGGCAGGAACACTGACCCCCTCAACCCGCCGAGAGTCTTCCACATGCATATCACGCTTCATACACAGTTGGGCTAACTAGCATCTAAATGAATCATAACTCAGACATATCACTGTTATTAAAGACTTCACAAGCGTCCCCTGAGCTCCGTGAGCCAGTAATGCTTAATAATTGTGTAGCCTCTCAAGCCGTAGCTAAATTTCCTTCCTAAGAAAAACAGCTCCCAAAAAAATATAGTTTTTCCTCACACAGACACAGACTAAATAATGCAAATTACAGAGCTGCACTGATTATATATATATATATATATATATATATATATATATATATATTTGGTATAGTGTGTGTGTGTGTGTGTGTATGTGTAAAATATTCAAAATATTCATATTTCAATATTCATTTTACATTTATTCATTCATTTTACACTTATTATACTTTTACATATTTTTATATATTTCTACAAAACAGGAGAATGATATATAAAAATAACATTATATATATATATATATATATATATATATATATATATACACACACACACGCACACACACACAATAAATTCATAATATTGATGCATTACTAGCATGTAAAACATGCAACAATTTACATATTCATAGCTTTAGTAATAACTCTTTACAAAATCTTATAATAAATTAGTCAAAAAATGAACACACACTATTACATTTTAGAAGCTGTCAGAATCAATATGTACAGAATGTATGTGTGCTAGAATCACATTAAATGTACAAATATGAATACTAATGAGATCATGTTGATAGATTAGAAAATTTGATCTTTCATAACAAATGTGAAAACACAGCTTCACATTATGTGACACTTGAGTTGATAGATTATAAATATGACTAAGCCACGTCTAAAGATACTGCAAATGACTTACAAGGCTCTATTTATACATTTTGCATTTATGCATTATGGCACAGATATACAACGGTATAAACAGTACAGCAGAATCTCCAGCTCTAATCGATACTACATCTATGTGGGAAAAGAGCCAAAAAGCCAAGAAGTCCTCATTGAGGTTGGCATTGATGCATCCACACCAGTGTTCACAAAGACAGGAGGGCATTTCACTTTCAATAGATGCTATTCACCAAACACATCTAATATTCAGTGTTAAAATGCTCAGTTAATACTGCATTACAGTCACTCATTCATGGAGAAAGCTTTGAATTGCATCTGTGAAGGGAGGGCGCATGCAGCAGATAGAATTGTTATGTAAAAGTGTGTCAGATTGGATTGGTGAAGCATGGCTAACTTTATTGGACAAGACTGTGCAAGCAGAGAGACGGGGAGAAAGGTAGACACGGCGAGATATATTTAGAGAGACGCTGAAGTGAAGCAAGACAGGAGAGAACGAGAAAGACAGTGGGGGGGGAAAGGACTAGAAACACCCTACGCTGCGGTAAAGACGCCATACTTAAGAGTTTAGTGAAGTGGCAAATCATGTGCATTAGTAAGACTCCGCTTTTGTTGTTATTGCTTGTTTATTTCTGAACTACATCAGGGACCAAAACAGACTGTTTCTGCACTCTTAAAAATAAAAGAGTTCAAAAACTTAGATGAGTTAGAACAGGGTTGGAACTAAACTCTTCACAAATGATAAAAGAGAAACTTTTTAAAGAACAATGTTATACACTTACTCGTATCCCGTTTTAGCACAGACTTTGGGTTTGGATTTCCTGTTTGTTTGACCAGTACCATACATAAATGGAAAATATGTACATATTCAATTTCCATGTATTAAATATATTGTTATATGAAGCAAAACACATGTGACCCTGGACCACAAAACCAGTCATAAGTGTCAATCTAAGCTGAATAAATAAGCTTTCCATTGATGTATGGTTTGTTAGGATAGGACAATATTTGGCCGAGAAAATCTGGAATCTGAGGGTGCAAAAAAAAAAAAAAAAAAAAAAAAAAAAAAAAAAAATCTAAATATTGAGAAAATCTCCTTTAAATGCATTGCATATTACTAATCAAAAATTAAGTTTTGATATATTTATGGTGGGAAACGTACAAAATATCTTCATGGAACATGATCTTTACTTAAAGTCCTAATGATTTTTGGCATAAAAGACAAATCGAAGAAATTTAGATTTTAGAATTTTGACATACAATGTATTTTTGGCTATTGCTACAAATATACCCCAGCGACTTAAAGGGTTAGTTCACCCAAAAATGAAAATTACCCCATAAAGTGGTGGCCTAATGGATAGAGAGTTTGACTCCTATCCCTAAGGTTGTGGGTTTGAGTCTCGGGCCGGCAATACCACGACTGAGGTGCTCTTGAGCAAGGCACCGAACCCCCAACTGCTCCCCGGGCGCCGCAGTATAAATGATGCCCACTGCTCCGGGTGTGTGTTCACAGTGTGTGTGTGTGTTCACTGCTGTGTGTGTGCACTTTGGATGGGTTAATGCAGAGCACGAATTCTGAGTATGGGTCACCATACTTGGCTTTATGTCACGTCACTTTCACTTTTTTTTTTCTTTTCACTTTTAAATTACTCACCCTCAATTCATCCTAGGTGTATATGACTTTCTTCTTTCAGACGAATCCAGTCAGAGTTATATTAAAAATTGTTTTTGATCTTTCATGCTGTTTCATGGCACTCAGCAGGTGTTGCAGTGCATCAGTGCAAAAGAAGTGAAATGAAAAGTGCCCATCCATAAAATTGTGTATTTAAAAAATGACAAAACATATAAACATTCAGATTTTTTGTATATATGCTGTTTAATAAAGTTGCATACATACATTTTGACATGGTTACTACATACAATACCACATAAAACTCATCATATGGATATTATTATATATTGTTTGAAAACAGACCTTATTTGGGGGGGGGTATTTATTTGATAAAAATACAGTAAAAAAAAACTGTAATATTGTGAAATATTATTAGAATTTCAAATGTGAATTATACATTGTAAAATGTAATTTATTCCTGTGATCAAAGCTGAATTTTCAGCATCATTACTTCAGTCTTCAGTGTCACATGATCTGCAGAAATCAGTTGTGCTGCTTAATATTTGTGTGGAAATGTTTTCAGGATTTTTTTTTTTTTAATGAATAGAAAGTTGTTTTTATTTATTTATTAGAAACATTATAAATGACTTTACTGCCACTTTTGGTCAATTCACTGCATCCTTGCTAGAATTCATTATTACAAAAAAAATAAATAAATAAATACAAATAAAAAATAACAGTATACATAAAGCAAAATAAAAAGAGCACTATTTCTTTAATTCATACAATCTCAACTATGCACTAGAGATCAGATCACCAAAAAAAAAGATATTTATCCCAGGGCCATATCCAGCTTAAACCACTATAAAGACAATGATAAACCGTTTTCTTGCAATGATTTTGCAGTCACAAGGTTAAGTCACCTTACATCCACAAACCTTCAGCTAATGAGACATGATTCAGCAATCTCTCTGATTAATTGAAGAAGCAATCAGTGTTACATTTATAACCCAGTGCTCAAGGCAAACATCTTGGCCATTGTATTTCCTTTCATTGATTGCCCAAGAAAGCAATATCACAGTCAAAACTGCTGATTCACATGGCAGACACTAGGCCTGAAACAAATCTTGAATTCAGATTTGTTTTGAGAAGAACAAAAGCTCTCCTGAGAGCTGCCAAAGATGATGTACAACGTGCTAAAACTTCTACAGCCTCTGAGATGGTTCTTATGACAATGAGATCTTATTATCTATATGCTAAATAATTCTGCAGAGAAACCACCTCTGCCAACTTTAACTCTACAGCACAAAGAAACTCTTAGCAACACCTACTCACACTCATGTGTGAGAGAGTCCATTTGCATAACAAAGGCAATGGAAATGGGGAACGCTAGAAAATGGAGAAATAAGAAACAAACGCCCCTCGTAGTGAATAGGGAGGTTGCGCTTAGTGCTGAAAGGATGCTGGAAGCACTAATCAAACTTTTTTATGTTTGTTTACCTGATTATTTCAGCTTTCTGTGGCACTAAAAGACGTCAACATGAATCGAATGTGTCCATCATGAATGAGAAAAAAAGAGGATTTGGTCACCTAATGTCACATTTCAAAGCACCTCATTACTAAAGTATTTTTGGAAGCTTCTCTTTTTATTTCATTAAGATCGCTAGTATTGCCAGCGTGAGCAGCAGATGTCATCAGTGCAACCCAGCGGAGGAGATGACGGAGGGAAATGTCTTAAAGAAATGCTATGGGTTCAGTGCGACCTGAGGTTTATAATGTTACAAAATAACATTTCAAATAAATGCTGTTCTATTGAACTTTAGCTCTATTCATTAAAAATGCATCACATTTTCCACAAATTTAAATGATAATAAGAAATGTTTCTTGAGCAGCAAATCAGCATATTAGAATGATTTCTGAAGGATCATGTGACACTGAAGACTGGAGTAATGATGCTGAAAATTCAGCTTTGCATCACAGGAATCAATTATATTTTTAAATATATTATAATAGAAAACGGTTATTTTAAACTGTAATAATATTTCACTTTTTTGTATTTTTGATTTTAAATTAATGCAGCATAAGAGATGCCTTTCATAAACATTTAAAAAATCTTACCAACCCAAAACTTTTGAATAATTCACTACATAAGTTACTCTGTACAAAAACGTATAATCTATGCTGTAAAAGTGTCCAATTCATGACTAAGTGGATGAACTTCTAGTTATGAATATCCAATATTATAAGTGTTGTGTGTTTCATGTAAACAGTATTTTCTAGTGACGCAATCAACACAAAGTGGCCACCGTAATCCATCCTTCTTACAAAATATAATGGATTTCAAAGGGAAGCAAAAAAATAACTGTATCAGGATAAACTGTATTGTGAAATACAGGTTTTTAAGACATTAAGATGGACATATTTCCTTCCATTAAATAGAAACAGTGCACAGAATTTTCAGTGGCAAACTTGAAACGTTTACCTGAATACACTACATCACTTTTGAACAGATTTTAAAATCATCATACACTTGCCCACTGAAATACTGGGCATCATACACTACCAAACTATCAAGTCATTCAGAACACCACAAACTCACACAAAAACACGCGTCTTGTTGCTAGGAGACATGTGACAAATAAAAACAATATGTGTTCTAAAACCAGCTCAAAATATCAAATTGCAATCAAAGTCTGAAGCTAAAAAATCACAGTCAGTGACCATCACACACTACACGATTTTCCATGAAATTTGTCAAAATTCTGCAGACTGGCTCTGACTTTCAGCAATTAGCATCAACTTGTCCAGACTGTAAATCGGGACAAAAATCTGGGCACAAACAGCCTTTAGTCTCCCTGAAATCTTAAATCTCTGGTTAAAACCACTTCTTTTTTATCAGAATGGAGCCACGAGGAAGAGCATTGTTTCTGAGGTGGAGGAAGTTACTATAATCTGTTAAAAGATTATAAAGACAAAAAATTTTTACTTTGAAAGAACCAGCACAATGAATCATGCACAATAGGACCAGGGACGTGTACGGAACGTGTAAGAAGGTAAATAGGGTCCATTTCGATTTCAAGTAGGCTTTAAGCTCTGGAATACCTGGAATATTTCCATTCATAAACACCCCCCTCAGTTTCCCATCTGCAGAAGTAATCAGTGTCAGCCATGGTCATGATTATGTGCACAGTGGTACCGTGCATGTATTTTGTGTGTTTATGTGCTGCGAGAATGATAGAGGGAGAAGGAGGAAGCGTGAACCAGCTGAACCAACACTCATTTATACATCAGAAAACACCTACACAGCGCAGAAAGAACTTTTTCAGAAGAGAAAACAACTTATTAAAGACCTGACCGGCGGGTGTAAAACTGAAAGTGTGCGTCCAAGTGAGACTTGGATAGTTTACGGTAGCAGTGTCACTTTGTGATAATGCTTATTGAAATTGAGCTTGAGTTGAAAAAAACAACAACATGAAAAGTCACACGTTAAACACCGAACAGACAAAACATAATAAAACAAAATAGAAGGAGTATTTATAATCGTATATTCTGTAAAGACTCATCACACAAAGAATGATAACTATAAATATAAATATAAATATAGCAATAATTATATTGGTATCCACAGCGAGGAACAATATCGTTCTGTTTCTTATAAGCACACGCTGCTGTTTTGTCATCCGCCAAATTAAATGCTCAATCTCTTTAAAGTCGAATGGATTCTGATTGGCTATCAATGTTTTTAATCGTTCAAAATCATTCTGAAAGTGATTCCAATGATATTGTTTTTCTGTGCTATAATTGTTATAATTGTGGTGTGAACCGCAACGGTTTTCAGAATGATTTCGCCTTTGAATGGGTCTTTAATACTGAACTACATAAATACACAAAATATGTGAAAATTTTGCACTTTTTTTATTTGTTTAGTTATTTTAGTATACTATATAATTGTATTACAATTTTTTTTTTAATAAGAGTTCTTATATTTTCTGTTTCATTAAAATTTTTGTACAGGTTTTAGTAATTTTGTTGTGTTTTTCTAATTTTTATTAGTTTTTGTTGTTGTAGTTTTTATTTATTTTTATTTCAGTTTTAGTTATTTTAGTGCATCAAATTAAACTAAATAAAAACTAGCTTAAATAAAATAAGTTAAAGTTTTTTAGATTTTATTTTATTTCAGTTAGCATTTATTTCTTTTCAATTAATGAAATTGTTTATGGCTTTAATTTTAGTTATAATAATTAATTATAATAACCCTGGTGTGCATAGACCAACAACTGTGCACAAGAACATGTCCTATTTTTTGCTATTGAACAGCCCTTTATTTGTTCACAGACACCAATGTTATTTTATAATTTTTAATATAATTTTTTTATTAAAAATGTGAATTAAATGTATTTTTTTTTTATTTTAATTTTAAAGTTTTAATAATTTTGTTGCACTTTTCATCTTCATTTTTTTAAATATCTATATATTTTTAAGTGTCTACATATTTTCATGTCTATATATTATATATTGTATAATTACATGGTTCATGAGGACACTCCCCGTGTCCCCACAAAACAAAAGGCTTAAAAACATTCAAAACGGTGTTTTATGAAATCCAAAAATTCCCAGTACTTTTCTGTAAGGACTAGGTTTAGATGTAGGGTAGGTGTAGGGCGATAGAAAATACAGTTTGTACAGTATAAAAACCAAAATTTTATTTTGCCATCACGTTGCAGGTGTATAGTTCCTTTAAATGCAAACCAGGACAAAATTCAAACTTGCAAACAACCAATGAAAATATTGAATAATATATCATCCACCAATCACAAAATTCATCAAACAAATAGCCACATATTTTTTTTTTTTCAGAATAAATATACAGGTATAGTCAACAAACTGACATATAATGAAGATAACTAAGGATCAGTTGTCAGAAAGCAGAGTTTGTGCACCACAACATGATTGATAAAATAATAAATCCCCATGAATTGGCATTACTGTAGCCAAATTCCCTAAATGACAATTTAAAGCAATAACGGTTATAAGGAAATAAATGAGCTATTTCTTCAGCAGTCTTCTCACCCTGTGCAGCTCTTCTGTTGTGTATTAATGTGCTATGTCATTGCATGTAATAAAAGTTACATAATCCATAAACACTGCCTGGTTGAATCAGGATTTGGCCCATTTTTCATGAAGTTAACCTACTGATGCATGATATTGTCTCGCTGGCTGTTTGTTGCAGGGACCTCAAGGTTTACAGGGTATTCGGAGGAAGTTGTAAATTCTATACTAGTGCTGTTGTCAAATGGAGATGGAGAACTCACTAACTAACTTAACTAGCTTAACCAGCGAGGTTATCCAGCTTTACCAGCGAGGTTATCCAGCTTTACCAGCGAGGTTAACTAGCTTAACCAGCGAGGTTATCCAGCTTTACCAGCGAGGTTATCCAGCTTTACCAGCTCATTTTACACATTCCTTGCAAAACCTGTAAGAATTTGGCTTAAAAAAAAAAAAAAAGATAAAATCTTAAATTAGATAATTGGTTTTCTATTTTTTAGTGCTCCACTGTGGAAGTAGAACTAAATTATAGACATTTACAAAAAAATTTTAAATGTTTAAATAATTTAAAAAACACCCTTTGTTCTTAATATTGCTTCTCTGAGCATCAGCAATTGCTTGCAGTCCTTTGTGCTAGTTGTGAATGAGTCCCTCAGATGTCTGGAGAGGCAAAGCTAAATCTCAACACAACTGAGCCACAATGGCTGAGAATTCATATGTGAAGAGCATGCTGGGAAACCAACAAAATGACAGGATTTTTGTCAAGAACAGTGGGCAGCTTCGCCGCTCAGGAGTAACAGGGGCTCCTGCACAATCATCACAAGAGGACAAACAGTTATTGATGCTTGAGGAGGAAACTCAATATTAACAAACAATGGTGTGTGAGGATTATTTTTGTAAATACAGTTATCGTGTCTTGCGAAATATGTTATGCCAAATAGGTTTATTAGAGAAGTACAAAAAAAAAGAAAAAAAAGCAGTTTAAAAATAAGAGACTCTTGTAGTTTACTAAAATAAAACTGACCAGCATCTGGTCTCAAAGCCTGACTAGTTGAAAAGTGCTCATCAAATACCATCAAATGCCTTCTAAAACACACACACCTGTTAGGCAAATGTGACTGAGTGCTTCACTTAATAGCAATGGATTACATTTCAGTTGTGTTTTGTGGACAAACATAAAAAACAGCCAATCTCCTTGACATGCATGTGCCAACAGAACAGATCTGTCACTCAGCAGGACTGCAGCAGCATTAAAGAATGAGAATGAAAACATCACGCATGAATAATTAACAATGCACTGGTTGGCTAAATGATTAGGCCTATGTCACAACAACAGTGCTATCAATTAGAAACGAAGCGATGAGAAGCACTGGTTAACAAACTCCAGATGGACATTTAAAATGCACATTTCACTGTGACTAAGCCTGGAACAAATAAACGCTGCGGCTGCCTCATCGACAAATTGTCACATTTAACTGAATGAAGGTGGTCAAATCCTTTTAACTGATCCTTTCACTTCAAACTTGTATTCAGTTGCTGCCCTAAATTCCTAAGTTTAATCAAATTGGAAACTGGTTTTAAATTATTTTTGATGAGTTAATGGAAAAACTTATGTGATCAATAAGTCAAGGTTACATAAGTTTTTTTTTTTTTTTTTTTTTTTTTTTTTACAATATTATTAGAATTATTTTAATAAATAATGTGAAAAATAAAAAATATGAAATAAAATGTTTAATGTATGAAAATAACTTACAATTTTAAATAACTTTAAAAGCTTCAGCTAAAATATAAAATATTTTAAGATTTATATTTTTTATATAAAAAAAATGTTGAATGAGCATCAAAAAAATATTCAGTGTTTTTGTTTTGCAGTAAAAAATATTTAAGTGTCTTTTAAAAAATGTTTTTTTTTTTAAAGATATTAAGGCTTGTAATCACAATATAAATCTATTTTAGATTTATATTTTGCTTGCAACAAAAAATACTTTTGAATAAGCATCATCAAATTTTTTGTATTCAGTGTTCTTGTTTTGCAGTAAAAACACATTTAAATGTCCTTAAAATTAAATGCTTTTACTTAAAAAGCAAAATTGCATTAGATATTAAGGCTTGTAGTTACACAATCTCCAAGCAGGGGTTAACTGGCCACGCTAACCAGTCAAACCCTGACCATTTGGTTCAATGACTTCTTGTTTACGTACCCTTAATGCTTTGATTGGTGGGATTAGATGAACATACTCTTCCCAAATGCTTCATTTGGCAGGTCCTAAAGTGCGCTGGTTCTGCCCACTGGGCCGATAATGACCTGCGTCCAGCACGCGCTGAGCCCAGCTGGCTAATTGCTGGGAATCTCGTTTAAAAATGACCATAATCAACTCTAAACTATCAACTCCAGATCCCATTCATACGAGAACCCTAGAGTTCAAATCCACTGTTTTGGCTGAGTCTACAAGCGTGGAAGCGATGAAACACAGCGAAAGAGAGAGAAAGAGATAATTGGGGTGGAAGGTTTGAGGAGGATAAGGAAGCTTAAGTGTCTGGTTGGAAGCCAAAAGTGCATCTGGAGCCCTGATGTGATGTGATCTCCGGGAGAAAGCAACTTCACGGCGAAATGCGAATGAATGTGGAGTGGGAGTGACACAGTGGACAGAAGGTGAATGAGTGACACAAACAGCGTCTGACAGTACATGCATTACACCGGCTTCATGGTTAATGGAGAACCTAGTTTGTGAATCTCAATGCTGTTTACAGATTCTCCACAGCAGGTTTTTGGAAGCACACAAGCACAACACGAAGACTGAGTATACGCATGAACGGGCCAAAATCATAGTCAGCATGAAATCAGCATTAACCCCATTCACTTTCTTAATGCCTTAAACCTTCCAGGTCTTGTTGTGCACGATTCATGTTGTGCATGTGATCACGAATAAATTAATGTTTGTCTTTGTAATGTTTTATCAAAATATAAGAGCATTCCTTCTTTCTGAATTGACTTTCCTTTTCGGACGACACATCATAAATATTCGACACTTGCCCTCTAATCAGCTCACTCTATTTGGTTATACCACACCCAATTTCCAGTCAATTCCCAATGGATAAAATCAAGTCGGGCAATTTTTTAAAACTGCAATATTAAAATTATACTTTTATTTTGTAAATATATGAATCGTAACTTAATAATGACAGACTGACACAACTGATGTGATTTAAAAAGCTAAGCATAATGCATTATTAATATTGCAAACATCAACTTATCTAAGCCTCAACCTATCTGAACATATTGTAAAATGAAATGTTTACCTGCGATTTATCATTACTCCAGTCTTCAGTGTCACATGATCCTTCAGAAATCACTCTTAATAAGCTGAATTGCTGCTCAAGAAACATTTCTGATTATTATCAGTGTTGAAAACAGCTGTGCTGCTTCATATTTTTGGGGAAACCCTAATTCAGGTTTCTTTGATGAATAGAAGGTTCAAAAGAACAGCATTTATTTGAAATAGAACCTTTTTGTAACAATTTAAGTATTTACTGTCACGTTTGATCCAGTTAATGCATCCTTGATAAAAGTATTCATTTATTTAAAAAAATAATAATAATAAAAATCTTACTGACTTTTGAAAGGTACATAAGGTACATAAAGCAAAATACAGTTTCAAGGCAAGTAAACAATATTCATGGCCAGGTAATTGCCTCAATTTGCCTGCCACTGACTTAAAGAAGACCACTTGGCACATCTGACAGGTCTGGTGCTAGACTTTTAATGTTAAAGTCAACACATATGTTTACCTAAACCAACTACCACAATCGCCCAGCTCCCCAAAACACAAGGTTGTGAATCTGACATGACCTCTGCAGTTCTCAGGATTGCACTTTCATTCTGTTATTCACGACACACACACACACACTGACTCACGCTGTCTTTTGAATTCAGGGTGAAGTGCTTTTGTACCTGGCAAATTTAGTAGCTATAACTGAACACCAGGTTTTCTCAAAGCAGCCCGACTTTCATGTCGTTTCTTGTCTGACCCGATAAAACGATCTCAAAAACTGTGTGTGCTTTCACAGTTTGTGTCAGCATGAATGCAATGAAGCACTGATATGTTTGACTGTGTGTGTGTGTGTGTGTGTGTGTGTGTGTGTGTGTGTGTGTGTGTGTGTGTGTGTGTGTGTGTGTGTGTGTGTGTGTGTGTGTGAAAACTGACTGTGCTGTTTTGTCTTCCCATCCGTGCGATCTCATCATTTTAATAGAGCACAGCTGCTTAGATCCAGCCGGATCATCTCTTAACGCTTGCGTTTTGACTTTTGCACACGTGGACAATCAAAACATAAAGCACAGCGCCTTTGGGAACTATAAGATCTGACCAGTCCATGCAAGGAAACTGTCCTTTACACACGAGCGAAAGTTACTCACCAGAAACTTGCCGTTCGATCCGAGCACAAGTGCACAAGTGCACGAGGCGTTCAGAACTGTCCTTTTTCAGAAGCGCTTGAAACTCAAAAGAGATCTTGCTGTCGTCTTCAGGAAGCTTCGGAGATGCTCAGGTTTCTCAGTCCCATCCTGCTGATTCAGTAGCATCTTCTTTCCTCCGTCTCACTGTCCTCTTTTCGATGCGTGAGTCTCTTCTCGATGTGTCGGTCGTGATCAGTGCTGCACGGAGCGTCGTGTGCCTCTTTCCGGTGTGTGTGCGGTTCCCATCTGTCCCTCTCTCGACCTCCGCTCGAGAACGTCAACTCTGGTGTCCGAGCTCAGAGCCAGCGCGCGCGCGCGCGTGTGTGTGTGTGTGGGAGAGGGAAGCAGCCAATGGGAAAGGGCGGGAGTGATGGGAGTAAAGCACACACGCAGACCTAACGACAGTGAATAAACAGAAGGGTTAGACTCTTCTGTATTCATCCCTCTCTCTCCTCTTCTCCATCCACTGTTTCAACTTAAAGGAATAGCTCATTATTTACACACCCTCATGTTGTTCCAAACCTGAATGCTGAATAAATTATATATATATATATATATATATATATATATATATATATATATATTATATATATATATATTATACACACACACACACACACACACACCACTCTTTTTCATGCAACAACAGATCATCTGTAAAACTTTATAAGAGACAAAAAGCACTGAAGAAGTGACTTGTACGCTATTTCTAGGTCTTCTGGAGCTGTACACAGTGTCATTTTAGTATTATTTATAAACTATTAGTGATTAATATTTTTAATTAACTTTTATTTTCAGTTTTAGCAATTTTGTTGTCATTAGACTTTTGTTAATTTGAATAGCTTTTATTTATTTTTATTTCAGTTTTAGTTGTGGTAATTTCAGTACTTCACCTTAAACTTGGTTTAAATATTTGTACATATTATTTCAATCATTTGCCAAGGCAAGGCCATTTTCAATTTTTTTTTAGTATTTCATTTCATATATATGTTTTGTTTTAGCTTTTTCAATGAACGAAAACAATTTTTTGATTGAATTTTGTGTTAGCTTTATTTAAAGTAATGCAAACTTATTTTTAATAGTTTTAGTTTATTTTAACAACTACGAGAAACAAAACCAAATTTAAGCCACTATTGACTAAAAATATTCCCCTTCGCAGCAGCACTTCAATCAAGCATTGCTCCTTTGCATCATGCTTGATGTCAATTACTTTTTAGGTCACAAGGCACAGAAGAACCAATGATGTTTGATATAATTGATGTCATCATGTGCCATATTTTATTTGAAAGCTATGGCAGACTATTTACAACTTCAATTTCAGTCTGTATGTCACACAAATGCTATCATATGACTATATGAATACAGTGCACATGTTTTCTTGAAAATTTCTCCTTTTGTGTTGCAAGGAAAAGTAACAACATATGAGTTTGAAATGCCAGGAGTAAATGATTCATTTTAATTTTTGGATGCGCCTTTAAGACTGGGTATCATCATCATCAGTGCTTGTGTGTGTGTGTGTGTGTGTGTGTGTGTGTGTGTGTGTGTGTGTGTGTGTGTGTGTGTGTGTGTGTGTGTGTGCGTGCGTGCGTGCCTGGCCATTTAATTAAACCAGAGGATGCCGGAGCTGCATAGGAGGGACACGGAGAGACATGCTAGATGACTGATGATGAGGAGGAGCAGAGAGGAGGGAGGAGGAGCAGCATGGACAGATAGGTGGATATAAGGGGTCATCAGACAGGGACATGTGGTCTTGCTGAGAAACACATGGAGAAAAAAAACACCAGGAATGAGTAGTAGAGCAGGTGAAATAGATGAAGGGTAAATGAAGGACTGAATGAAGGTATGAAGAAGAACACTGGCATATTTATAAAATTAGAAGGTTGTAGCAACATATGGTGAAATTCCAGTCTTGGCCAGATGAGGGCAGATTGTACACAATTTATGAGATTAAATGGACGGTTCATCCAAAAATTAGAATTCTGACATCATTTACTCACCCTCTTGTTGTTCCAAATTTGTACGAGGCAGAACGTATACACTGCTCTTTCTCATACAGTGGAAGTGAATGACGATAGACAGCGTTCAGCTCTAAAAAGGCCACACAAGTATTCATTAGGATGCATTATATTCCAAGTCTTTTAAGGTGTGATTCACTGAAATCATTTCCAATATCTGAAAATCTTCCCATCCAACCACATCACAATTTCAAACTCGCAAGATTTGAAATCTGGTGCAATGTTTTTTTCATATTACATCTGAGATTTGAAAACTATACTGTGGAGGGAAATAAGTTAACAAATTAAATTTCAGTCTGTTTCTCATAAAAAGCTATTGTATGATTTCAGAAGACAGACTACTTTTATGGTGATGTATCATTTTTGCATGAAAAAAAAATGTGTCAGTGTCACATCCTTTAGAAATCATTATAATATGCTAAATTACTGCTAAAGAAACATTTATGATTATTATCAGTGCTGAAAATAGTTGTGCTGCTGCTGTGCATTTTTTTTCCCAGGAAACTTTGATGTATATAAAGTTCAAAAGAACGGCACTGATTTGAAATCTTTTGCAACATTATAAATGTCTTTACTGTTTACTGATGATCAATTTAATGCATCCTTGCTGAATAAAATTAATTAAAAGAAAAAAACTTTTTGAAAGGTAGTGAATATTTTATTATTTTGTGAAATGAATATTTGAATATTCATTTGAAATGAAAATGAATATATTAAAGCCTCCTTGTGACTCATAACATGTCTCGACTAAAGTTTATTTGGGTTTTTGCTAAGTCTGTCTGTGATTATCTGTGGACTTTGTCTCTGTCAGCCCATCCTATAGTGATCATAAAACATGATTCCTTTATTCTGTCCCGACTCTCGTTCTTCCGCAGCTCTGAAGTCAAAGCATCCCTGTCATCGTTTCTCCTGATGAAAGTATTACTCTATCGCTCTCTTATCTGATGTAACACAGACAACCTCATTTCTGTGCAAAAAACTCTCACCTGCTGCATTGAGCCGATATACACGAGCCTTGGGCAAGAAGACTTGATTAACGTCACATGCGATTACGGCTCTTCAGAGGTCTGAGGAACAGAACAGTGATTTTAAGAGACTTCTTTTTCGGTACATCACTCCTGAGAGGACAAGCAAAAGTTCAAAACCTTCAATATGATCACAATAGCTGTGTCAGCTGAAATAACAAACATCTACTGCAGCAAACAAAGTCATTCAAGAGAGTTCTGCAGAGGATCAACATTAAGTTTTCATATCATTTTGATATTTTTAACCATCTTTCAAAATGTTGCTATCATACTAATTTGTGGAATTTTATCAAACAAGAAGAAATGTTGGAGACTTGCTAATATTTTGTAAGGTCGCTTTTCCCTCCAAAATGATCTCACTTCCTGGGAGATGATGTTATTAAAGCGATAGTTATGACAAATATGAAAATTCTAATCACTCTCATGTCATTGCAAACCTGTATGCATTTCTTTTTTCAGCGTAGCACAAAAAATGGTGAACTGGCTTTAAAAAATAAAATGATGAGCTTTTAAATCAATATAATATGGGCACTTTCTGACATGCACCCTGGTTCTGCCATTCAACTAGTTTGCCATTTATATAATCCATTACAAATGTCAATTACTTTTGAAACTGAAGTATATTAAAAATCTGTTACTTATAACTTTTACTGACGTCACTTACCCAAACAGTATCTTTGTTTTTGTTCAAGTATGACTACTGGGAACTTTATACAACACTGACTTATTACTCAAAACTTCTTAATGGTTTCACAAACTATTCCATATATAGTCTCTCATGGCCATGATAATGACGTAGTTTATAGTCAAAGAAGCATCTTTTATTTCTTTTCATAAATCATCTGGTGCGCTTCAACCTCGGTAAAGAAAAGAATCCTAAATATCACCTTCATCGTGGACAGAGGTCAACCAATCAATCATCGGAGAGCAGCGTGTGTGTACGAAGCCTCTGTATCACTAGGTCTCATCTGGACTCTAAATGTGATGGATGAGAAGAAAGGATGACTAGACACGTACGTGAGATGGCATTTCACCTTCATTTCACTCGATTCAGGTAAAAAAAAAATTTACCACTAAAGAGCAAATATGATTTCATTTTCAAAGTGTAGTGGCTTAAAAGGGGCCATAACATGGAAAACTGGATTTTTCAAAGAAAAGAATATGATGTACTTTGCAGGCATTTGCAAAAACTGGTCATTCAGAAATAAAGGTCACTGAGTCACGGCCATACGCTCATTAACATATGACCAACCACATTTACATATAAACACTGATTCAGTATTCTGCAACTTGACTCATCTTGATGAACGGCAATGTAAACTAAACCAACACACAGTGGTTAGTCAATAATAACAGAGGTCACTAACATATAGCCTAGACATCTTAAAGGTACAGTAATAAAAAACAAAACAAAAACAAAAAAGCTAAAATGACTAATAAATGACTAAAAAACTAAATTATGATTGCAAGAAACCATGACTAACATTAGCAGTGAACTTTAGATAAAGCGAAAAAATGCTTCAAAAGTATAAAATATTTTCCCTTTAATGGGTTTATCTCATGAAAGCATGTCCCTGTTCACATCAAAATCTAAATGAAAAAAGAACAAACTATTGATAAATAAACATAAAATTAAATAAACACATAAATATTTTAAAGCCTGTTTTAGGACTATTAAGATTCTTTGCATTTTCCATCATAAACAAAAATTCTTTTCCCCCAAAATTCGCAATACTGGTACTTAAATGCATCCAGATGTTTTACTTGTGAGTTCATCATTCCATTGCTCTCAGTGGTGATTCTGTAAGATAAAAGTGTTTTTTTCCCCCTTTTTTATTTAGAAACAAGCATAAATTAAAGGCAATTCAACAAATACTAACATTATCTATAGATATGTAAATTCAAAAGAAAAAAATATCATAAATAGATGTCTATTTGAAAAAAAAAACAGATTTTATTTGCATTTCTTTTGCATATTTTTTTTTTTTTTTTTTTTTTTTGCATTTTGCATTTTGCATTACACTAATTTGCTAATTAATTAATTAAATACATACATTTAAAAAATAATTGCAAAAAGGTGTGTGGTGTGTGTGTGGTGGTGGGGGGGGGGGGGGGGGGGGGGGGTTGTAAATATAACCTGGTCATATTCCATGACAAGTTATGTGAGATTCACCCTCGCATCCTTTAGTGTCTATTTTCAGTATGTGAAGTGTGTGTGTGTGTGTGTTTGTGTGTGTGTGTGTGTGTGTGTGTGTGTGTGTGTGTGTGTGTGTGTGTGTGTGTGTGTGTGCATGTTGACTTCACACCCCTGGTGATGGTTATAGATGTGAACAGATGGCTAGAGAACAGGTAATGTGTTCTGACACGAAGAACACCGAAAACCAAAGTCTGAGAAAATACACACACACAAACATAGAGACACAAAGTCCACCTTTAGTCATTTTCTACATTCAGCAGACTTCAGATTTATGAACACAACCATAACTCGCCTCCTGATCTGAAGGTTACGCATACTACATAATTTAACATTACACAATTTCAAAAGAAAGAAATAAGAAATTACATTCATTATAAAGATAAAATAAAGAAAATGCATGACTATTTAAAGAACCACTGATATTTTTTCATTACTGTATCTCATCACTGTAATTTGCAAATAAATACAATAAAAATCAATAAATAAAATAGACTAGATTTTTGTTCATCACAATAAATTAAACTTGGAGTTGGGAACCACTGAATCTGAAAACTGGATGTATGGAGTGGCTTTACAGCGCAAACTAATGTCACAATGCAATAAATCTTAATGGGCCTAAAATGGGCTTCATTTTCTCTATGCAAAATATAACTTCTCATATCTTTGCTTTTGACTTTGAAGTGAAATACAACCCTGGCATATTGATGAGATTCATCTATGAGGAGTTTCTTCAACAACGATCCATACCTCATCTCTCAGAAGCAACAGGTTCTGGGTTCTGCAGTTGCTCAAGCCTATATGAAGTTATTGGATTTGAAGGCAGGGAGACGCTGCTCATGCCAAGTGCTTCTACCCCTTCATCTTTCATCTCGCAGGTCTTTTTATTCCTGACGATCAATTTCCTGAACAAGAGGCTTTGATCAATACGCCACTGTTGTTTTTCCTCCCTCTTTATCTAAATCTGTGCCTCCATAAAAATGACAAGCCAAACTCCGGCTACTTTGTCTTAATTTTTACTGCACTAAATTGAATTCTGCCACCCTTCCATCACAAATGAGAAGAGGCAAAAGAAAGTAAAAAGACAAGGAGAGAAGGAATACCATGCTGGAAAATGATGGCTTCTGAGAAAATAGGAAAATTATATGAATACTGTAATTAATGAAACAATACTCATTAACAAAACTCACCAGCAAAATGATGTTGTGGGTGGTTGCCAATAAATTGCAATGTGTTTTAATAGGGTCAGAGTTTAATACTTAGTGTCAGAGGTTTGTTCAAATTACTACCCCAAGTATGTACAATAGCTGTATAATACAATCGGATTAAAAACTGCAACTCCCAAAATGCATCAGTTACGTTTCACTCATGACTTCAGTCACACAAAAGTGTTGACTATACTTAATGTTCAAGACTAGACATTGAACTTAAATTTTTTGTACATTTATGTTTAAGAGCTGCTGTTATTTCTCTGCAGCCTGTCAAATAAAATTTGATTATCAAATGCAGGATCGATAATTAGTTGGGCTTGGACCGGAAATGCCACTAAAATCAATTAAAATGCCCCCAAAATGTAATATATTGGGGCAAAAATACCCCTGTATGAGTTTGTTTTTAATATTTATAAATATATGATATAAATAAGAACTATCACATGACCCAGAGTGCCGTTTTCCAGAATATCAGCACAATTGCTAATGTGATATGGATTATATAGGCTATACAACAGTTCAATAAACAAGAAGAGAGTATTAACTGACTTACATTTTAGACACAATATCATCTGTTTTCGCTCCAGTTTGCCGAAGAAAATAGTTCCAAAAAACACAAAACAAAGCAAAGCAGTTTTGTTCCTGAATGAATCAATGTATCAATGACAAAGACTTCCCGCTGCCACCTACTGATTTTTTTAGTTTTCACGTCAATTTAATTGTCTTACTATTCTAATCAAATTTACCATTTTAATTAAAATCTTTAAACAAATGTATCCATTTAAATGTAAGAGTCTGACATAAAGAAATTACTCATTTACTAAGGTTGCCATTTTAAAAGGTAAAAGGTGAAAAAAAACAAAAAAACTAGAATTTAACTGAAGCTAAAAAAATAAATCCACATAATGGGAAATTTAATTTATATCCTTAATCAGAAGGTGCTCCTACATTTCTGACTGTGCTCCTAAATTAGGAACGCAGCTTCTTCTAAAGAAAAATGTAAGTGTAGAACCCTGCCATAACTCCCATATTAACTGCAGGCGTCTCATGATTATGTACTGCAGTGCACACTATAGAGCACTTCTGACCTCTGGTGCATGTTCAGAGAATCACACTGCTGTGTTACATGATCACAAAAGTGTCAGTCCCTATCCATTTATTCTCTTTCCCAGTATTTGTCCGCATATTATTGTGTATTTAATGAACATCTTCCCTGAGCTTCTTTTAAACGTTATTTTATTAATAGTAACTCCTGACTAATAATGGATGCAATCTATTTCATTGTTCATGTTCATTGTAAAAACAATTAAAAATTATCACCCAAAAATGAGATTTCTGCCATTATTTACTCACCCTCATGTTGTTTCAAACCTGTTTGATTTTCTTTCCTTTGTGGAAAGTTGCTCTTTTCTATACAATAAAAGCAAACAGTGAATCCAAAAAAGGACAAAAAGCACCATAATTTTGAATTCCAAGAAAAAAAATAATAAAAAAATCTAAATAAAAATTCTAATTCTTTTTATCTTAATCAGTATTTATGTCTTGTTTTACTGCACAAAATATTTTAAAAACCTTAAATTTGTCTGTAGCAACATGTAATAATATTTTTTTATTATTAGATATTAAGATTTTTATTTTTTTTTTAATGTGTATTTTGTCTTGTTTCATTGTTTTATAAACAGTAAAGGTATCAGATGGAAATATCACAATCTTTTGATATACGGGAAGCTGATATGAGGTACTTCTTCAAATCTGACATTGAATACAAAAAAAATATTAGCATTTTTAAAAACTCATCACAGGACCAATACAACAATGAAGGGGGGAAAAAGTAAAATAGTGAAAACATGTCAAAGAAATGGTGAACACATTCAATTATAATTATAATTAAATTATACACTTCCCCTTATACAGCCACTTTTTTATATTTCATCATATTTTATAACTACCCATAATTATCATATTCATTTACCATTTCTATGCCAGGGTACTTCAAAGAGTATATGCTCAATAAATTAACGTAATGTTCTGTATTTTTTTAAAGGTAAAAGCCTCACAACAGATCTACATCTACATTCATTTTTACACACCAGACCAAGCAGAAGGTGATAAGAGTGACATTTATTATGGTCGAGACATTACAAATGAGATTAATCTGACCAGATAACCTGGTGAACTCCAGTTACCTTCACATTACAACATGGAATGAGTCTATATCACAAACAAGTTACTGCGACATGAGATTTTTCACATTACTCTGCTCCACACAAATGCAAACGAAATGATTCAGTCATAACCTATACATGACTGAACACTGTCTCAAACTGAATGAATGTCTTGCATTTAATTTAGATGTAAAATAATATTTTTTTTGCTTCGCTCACTGTCAGTTTCCTTCTCTCTTACAGTACACTCTTTCAGCTAGATTTCAGTGTATTACTGTTTCTGTTTTCCGTAGTAATTGTACTGTATTAAACCTGACACTCATGTGGACACAGTCCTTAATGGACTAGAGAAACAACTAAAAAAGATTTAAAGGGACAGTTTTGTCTTTAAAAGACTCTTACAGGTGGTTAAAGGGGTCATATCATGCATAGAGTTTTCCCTGAGCTCCACTTATACTTTTTTGCACCAAAAACAGTTCTAATTTCCTTTGAATTAACATTTCGCACATATAGAATATTTAAATTTGGTCAGTCATGTTATAACGTATTAATCAGTCTGATATCAGAAATAGTTAGCCCTACATTTAATATTTACGTATTTGAACTGCATATAAAATTTCCATCTATTTGGATTACACAGTTCTGATATAAACTAATAAACTTAATGTGATGAAATGGCTAAGAAACGGGTATGAATTCTGCACTTAATTATTATTTTATTAACAATTTGCATCTGTTTCTCTTAAACAATCATATTTTCAAAATGCATTTATTTGAATTGCTTAGAATCAGCTTAAACCGTTCACTGTGTAAACAATTACATTTGTTCAGTTAAAAAATATAAACATGGTTAAAATATGGCTAGCTGTGGAATAAGCGGTATTCATTTAGTTAAAATGTATGAGACTGAACCAAATTGGATTTATTGACTATAAATATTAAAAAGCTGGTTATTTAAAATGCATCACATTAAGTTTAAAATAATGGAAATTTTATATGCAAATACATAAATCTTAAATTTAGGTCTTCAGAGTTCACAATAAGTTGTTATAGCTTTTGAACATGTATATCATTCTGAAACATATACTGTCATAGAACATCAGGCTCTTTTATCTAAAAATATCAAGGACAGTTTGATTCCTCATGATATGACCCCTGCAAATATGTGGAGACAGAGAAAGAGACACAGACAGACTGGTTTTGGGGTGAAACGGGACAAACACAGACAGAGGCAGAAGAGGCTGTTGCCCATCACAGGAGGAGAAAAGAGCCGTGATTGGGCTACAGTGCTAGTGGCAGCGGCCTCAGCCAATCAGTGAGCTGCCAAATGTCACATGTCACAGTGTGCTGGTGGAGGAGGATGCCAACCGTTTCCCTATGTATATTCTGAGAAAGAAAGAAAGAAAGAAAGAAAGAAAGAAAGAAAGAAAGAAAGAAAGAAAGAAAGAAAGAAAGAGAGAATCAGTCATCTTTTATCTTCTGTCAGACAGCGTCAGAGTTCTTATTTATGCTCTTTTTTTTAGGTAACATCAATGCCTGTAATGAAAATGGAAATTAAAAATTAAATTTGTATGGCTCAATACAACATTTTAGAGAGTCTAAACAGCACAAACATTTCTAAATTGTCTGTGATTTATTGCAAACAAGGCATATGGGCCTCGGTGGCTGCGACAGGACCCCGGCCTTAAGCGGGGACGCACTCACAATCATATTCAAATTAGATTTGATCTACAGTGATGCTTACAAAGCAAAGATGGGACAGAAGTCACATCTAAAAAGTGTACACAAAGTGTACAAACTATTTCTATTTGAAATAAATGCTGTTCTTTTGAGCTTTCTATTAAAGAATCCTGAATAAAATGTATCGCGGTTTCCACAAAAATATGAAACAGCACAACTATTTTCTACAGTAGTAATAATAATAAATCTTTCTTGAGTCTTGAGCAGCAAATCAGCATATTAGAATGATAGAAGGATCATGTGACACTAAAGACTGGAGTAATGATGCTGAAAATTCAGCTTTGCATCACAGGAATAAATTATATTTTAAAATTTACTTAAATAATATTTCACAATATATCTGCATTTTTAATCAAATAAATGCAGCCATGGTAAAAAGATTAAAAAAAAAAAAAAAACTTATCAACCCCAAACTTTTGAACAGAGCATAATACATTATAAATGTATTTACATATGAATAATCAATATTCGGAGGTTTGTGACAGAGCAGTAATATGAAATGCCTTCTTTTGATTTTGAAATCAAAGAACAGAGCTTCATTTTAAAATGTTCCCCGCAAAATCTATGTAGATTACCTTTAATTCTGTAAAATACTGAAATGCACAATAGGCAATATATGCAGACTATATACATAGATAAACCTCATTGTCACATTTGATTAAAACTGACCGCACATGCTTCCTATGCAGACTTAAAGCAAATGATTCGCAATGATATTAAAATGAAAATGTTAGAAGATATGATGAAATATGACATAAGTCTCACCCCAAACCCAGCGTCAGAGCGTGTGAGGCGAGCAGAGAAGGCAGGAGGATGAGGAGCACGTCTGAGGAAAACAAACCCCTCTTCATTACCTCAGTCTTCCTCACGCTCAGAGAACCAGACTGCTTTGGGTGATGAAACACAAACCCCCTAAAGACAGAAAGAGAGAAGGTCTCTTCAGGGTCATTCAGCAATATATATATATATATATATATATATATATATATATATATATATATATATATATATATATATATATGATGTGAGACTGTAAATATATAAAAAACCAATACTAAATTTCTGATTATACAATATTATCAGCATAATTTCAGAGTAGCTGAATTAAAAATGCACAAATCTGTAAATGTCTCAGTATTTCTATTTTGCTTTAATGACATCAGGAAATGGAGCAACATGAACAAAACCTGATGATCATGTTCTCCAGCATGATTTGAGAAGAACAATCTGATTGTCACAAGAAAAAAATATCATAATCATTAAAAATGAAAATTACTTTATTCAAAACTTATTTCTTAAAACATTTCTTATTCATTTTACAGCAACATTCCTTTGTTTAAAAAAACAAACAAAAAAAAAATCTAATGTTTAAAAATGCTTGCTTTCTTTCACAGATTTTCATTAGTCTTTTCATATATAAGAAGCCTTTGAAACAAACATCATGTCAGGCCGGATAATTTACCAAGCCTGCAACATGTGAACCTGAAGGTGTTTTAAGATAAATTCCTCTGAAACAGATTAATAAAAATTCAGCATTGTAATCCCAGTTTAAATCTGGTCTATCCTATCATACAAGATTGTTGCTATAATGCAGTCACACTGGAATTCATGCACATGCGTGAATGCAAGAATATATTACATTTACATTTAGTCATTTAGCAGACGCTTTTATCCAAAGCGACTTACAAATGAGGACAATGGAAGCAATCAAAATCAACAATAGAATATGAATATATGAAGAAATTTCTTTTTTATTTAATGGAAGATATTTGACCAAGAGAATCTAAGCATCACAGATGTTTAAAGCAGCTCAGTGCAACCAAAATAAAACTCAAAGCCACATGGTTGCAGGAAAGTGTTGTAGTTAGTGTATTATTACATTTTGAATTGTTATTATTTTTGATTTGTGATTAAGAATCAGTATGGTTGCAACAGCTTTCACCATCTTACATCATATTAGCTGAATGAAACCCAATACTTGTTTCTTACTAATTTTGGGGTGCTGTTTTGCCTGAGAACTTGCCCACACTTTCTCACACAATATCAATGCATTTTGTAGCATTTTTGCTTTTGACAACATTTGTAAGATGAAGAAGTCTAGTATTATCCATTAATTACCTCTGAGCCAGATTACAACTATTTCTACAATACTCATCTCATTTTAACACACATGAATGATTCTGAAGATAGTATTTAATGATTTCAAGGTTAGAATCATGGTTTTTCAAGGATTGTGATACATATAATGCAATCATGATTTCTTGTGGTTTTTCAAGGATTTTGTTATTCTGAAAGGACAACTCCACTGCAAGACCTGCCAATCTGTGAAGCGCTCTGTTATTCTGAAACTACATAATAAAGGAACACAACAAAACCACCACAAAATAACACCATAATTACCCATACTCCAATAATGCCATATGGTACTCATGACGTATTTTCACCAAAAAACATAATATTATCAACTACTACAAAAAACCCCCATCATCAAAAAAAAAAATTAAAAATTTATACATCTTTATCTTCATCTTTATCATTGCCTATTCCAAATGTTTTCCAGTCTAATAAAGCTATATAGCTCAAATGAAGTACATGAACCATCCTCTGAGATTTGTTTCAATATTGTGACAACCAATATTGCATGACAAAATCAAAAGGGGGAAAAAAATTAGAAATTCAATTAATATTTTTGCACTGTATATTCCTCATTTTCAAGGAAATTAAGCTCATACATCAGGATTCTCAGTACTGTGAAACAAAAAAAATATATATACTACTATTCAAAAGTTTGAGGTCAGTAAGTGACATTGTTTTATTTTATATGCCATAATTTATATATGATATGATGATTTAATTTATATGATTTATTACACAGATCCTCAGCAGTTCCACAAACCCCTGCTTAAAAAACACTGGTGTTTAGTTCACAAACCCCATGTACAGTGCTTAAAAAGAATCGAAATGCGTTATCAGTTTACAGATAACTTGACACATTAGCTATAAAATGTAGATACTACTATTATAAAAAAAAAGACATATAATAAAAATAAAAGTTAAAAATATAGTTAACCTGAACTATGTGCAGAAGTGAACAACAAGTTTACAGAATACATTGAGACTACTATCGTGATTTATAGAAGAACTTGAAGGTGAACTGAAAGAATGGTAAAGACTGAAACAACTTGGGCGGGAGGTTTTCTGGCCTACTGGACCAATCCCACACCCATTCAGCACTCACTCGCCTGTCATTCTCATCCGACTGAAACAGAGCAGAGCCTGTGTGAGTGTATCATTTACATGCCATACTTGCCTTAAATCAGTAGCTTCAGGAACCAGATGTTACACTGGACTTCTAGTGACCCATAGAAACAAAACTGTTTAATGTTCAATAATATAAAGTGTACTGTAAATTAATAACTCTATTATAAACCACACTGCTAACAATATGCAACATTATATAAATGTTTAATCGTTGCAAGTGAACCTGTATTTATTGTAGCCTGTATATGATGTATTTTCTACCTTTCTAATGTATTTTTACCATGCAAATTTTAAATTATTACATGCAAATTATAAAGTCTCTTAAATGCTCACCAAGACTGCATTTATTTCATCAAAAAATACAGTAAAAACATTAATGTTGTGAAATTTTATTACAATTTGAAGTAACTGTTTTCTGTTTGAATATATTTTAAATTGTAATTTATTCCTGTGATGCAAAGCTGAATTTTCAGCCTCATTACTCCAGTCTTCAGTGTCACATGATCCTTCAGAAATCACATTTAAATTGTAATAATATTGCACAATATTACTGTTTTTACTGTATTTTTTATCAGATAAATGCAGGTGAGCCTAAGAGACTTCTAAAATCTGAATTATTCAAAACTTTTGACCGGTAGTGTAAAATGAGATTTTTTTAGCTTGGTTATTGAGTGAGTAATCAAAAACATATTTGCATATACATAAAACCACAAGACTAATTACCATTGCAATCTGTCATAATTAAAGTGCTGATTGTATCCATAATAAGTTCATTAGACTTTCAAAACCATAATCATCATCATTCAGCTCATGGGTTGTTAATATAAAACAGCCTACCTTATTTGCCAGTATTGTGGGAACTAACATACATTGAACAGTGCTCCAGGTGTCTGTTACCTGTATAGTCACACAGTCTGTGCTGCTGCTGCCCTCACTGGCTGGTTTGGGAGATCCGGATGTTCTCGGGGTCACGACCTGTGGAGGACTGAATTGGGAGAGGAAACTTGTGTTATGAAAAAAGTATGCAAAACGATTACCGGAGACTGGATGCTTTTTAATTTCTACCCTACATATATATACATACTCAGGTGATTTTAATGTTCATGAAACTGGAGTTCTCATGTGTACCTAGTCTCAGATGTGTCTCTGTCTTAAGTGTCTCAGGTGATATAAAGACGAGTAAATTACTGACATCCAGTAACAGAGGAAGAGCTATAAAATGAGTGTAAGCAGCTCAGATCTTTTGGTCTGGGGCGAATTCAATGGGAAATGTTGAATTTCATACTAAAATGTCTTTTAACTGCAGAGTTCAGTTTAAGACATTGCTGAACGTTTTAGGTATCCACAGGTTATAAAAATAATGATACAAGCATATTTTGTTTAGGAGTATATTGCTGGAAAAAATGATGTCAGGATTGCAATCTATATATGAATAATATGAATAATATATGCTACATTAAAAATCATTTGGAGTAATTCTGTGATTTAGTGAATGGGCTTATTGAAAAAGGTCAACCACTAAAGTCCAATGTTGCATTTTTGCTGCACAAACATTGCCTAAAATGTATATAGGTTGATAGTTTGCAGCATGCAATCATTTCTCAATCACTAAACATGCTGGAAACTGATCGAAATTAAACAATGCAAAAGTCAAATAATTTTTTTCCAGCCAAAATTGTGGTGGAGCAACAAGTATGTGAAGATTATCTAATATTTCAAGAAAACAGGTATACAGAGAAACACTGAAAATAAAAAGATCTTATTTGTGAGTATTCTTTCCTAAGAATAGATTCATTTACTTCCAAGTGCACTGGTTCAAATTTTCACAATAGCCAAAGAAAAAGCTCAAACAGGCCTTGTTACAGCTCCACACCTTTCTGTTTGACTGCTCCTCTCACACTCCAGCTGAGCTTCCAGCAGAATCCTCTCCAGCTCCCCCTGCAGGAGCGGGGCCGTGGTGTCCTGTGCTCCTGATTCTGCTTCTGCTTTACTCGCAGAAGCCACCAGACCCTCCAGCTCCACCCAAGAGCCTGACGGACACATGAACAACGTGGACTTCAGGTTACTTTTGGATTAAGAAAACGGGTTCAGTTTGATCGGTGTATGACAGAGGAATTTGTGACTTACACTTTTCCATTTATATGTTAAAGTCAACATAAACACATCTTGCTTCCATAAAAAAAGTTGTCCCTAACCCAGACATAAAAAAAAAAAAAAAAAAAAAAAAAAAATATATATATAAATAAAATATATATAATAATAATATATATATATATATATATATATATATATATATTATTGTTCTGTATAGTGTTTAATAATCTGTATTATCTCTCTTTTCCAGTAAAATATCTAAACATCCTTAAAACAAAGCGATCTATCTATCTATCTATCTATCACACTGATTGTTGACATGAACACATGGACATGAGGATACAGATCTATCTACACTATCTATCTATCTATCTATCTATCTATCTCACACTGATTGTTGACATGAACACATGGGCATGAGGATACAGTACTGTTGCCCAAACAAGAGCTTGCTTACATAAGCATTTTATTTCTGTCAGAGATTAGCCAGTCACCCCTCTCTCTGTCTCTCTCTCTTCCTCCCAATCTCCTTCTTAATCCTGACCTTTATCGTCTTTCCCCATGCCTTAAGCATCCTCTCTTTCTGCCCTTCCTGGTCATTTTGGGTTTGTTTTTTCAGTGACAAGAGTTTTGCTGTGGAGCGATTGTGTCATTGCCCCAGATTCTCCAGCATGTGGAACTGTGACATAACCATAGACCAGGGCTGTGTGTTATACAGAGCATAACATCAAGCTGTGTGTGTGTGTGTGTGTGTGTGTGTGTTGTGGTGTGAATGTGCATGTGTGTGTGTGTGTGTTATGATGATAATGTATGCGCCCGCGGAGAGAGGTGCATTTTGTTTTGATCTTGTGTTTTGCGAACACTGTTGTTCTCAGATCTTGTGTTTTGCGAACACTGTTGTTCTCAAGTTTTCCCCTGCGAACAGTTTAAGCCACTGATCAAATTATAAGAGCTGTTAACCCTCTTCACAGCAATTGGCTTAAAGAGAGACAAAGGGGGCGAGTCATGGAATCTATTTACATACCAATACAGACAAAAACAATAGCACAGCAAAAGAAAAACAGACAGATGTAATAGAAAATACTTAGTAATTTAAACAAAGATTCATTCTATAAGTTCAATAGTCTTGAATAGTATTTATTTTTATCAAGTTACTTATTTTGTAATTTAATTTAAATATATATTTTAAACCGTATTTAACATTCATTCCTGTTATTTTATTTTATGAAAAATTATACTTTTAATTTAATTGTAAATAATTTTATTTTATATAGGCTATAATTGTATACTATGGATATACTATCAATTTAAAAAGGTAACAATTTTGATATATACATAAATATAAATATACACATACATAAATATATAGTAATAGAGAATATATACCTACATAATCACAGGTTATAACAATGAAGCAGTGTTATGCAGTTGTCTTTACCGTGCAAAGCATCATCCGGTGACTGGGATCCTGACTGAGCCATGATGGGACAGAGAAGTTCAGGAGCAGTGCACTGACCTCAGCTCCTCTCGACTCCCTTTGTCCGTGTTTCACTGTCCTCTGCGTGTGTTGACGACACTGTTGTGTGTGTGTTTGAGTGGCTCCTACTCACTAATCACTGTTTTTTAGAGGACATTACCTTTTAATCCTCTAGGGGGCGCTCGGTGGCTCATGAAACCTTAGCCTCAAATCACACGTTTTTTAAGTTATTGAATTATTGTGTATCACTAATATTTTCTTTATTGGAAAGTTAAAAGTATTAATATGATATAATACGAGAATGTGCTTTTGCAATTATTTTAAATCAGTTGGATATTTCAAGTAATCATAAAAATATTTGTATCAAATGCGTGAACTAATTTATACCTGAATAGTGACATTTTTATATATATATATATATATATATATATATATATATATATATATATATATATATATATATATATATATATATATATATATATATATATATATATATATCTAATGGACATTGTATTTAAAATAAACGCCCACGAGGTGAAACGGAATAATAATTATTTATCACCCACCATTGCTGACCAATCAGAGACAACTTCCGGGCTTCTATGCTCCGCCCTCTGTTTCACTGGCTTCGGAGAGGCTTTGCTGCTCTACACTTATTCTGTTTCTATGACGTAAATGCAGTAAGCTCTCTTTCTCCCCACGTGTTTCAGCAGGAGGTAAATATTGGCATCATTCCCTTTCTTTCCATAAATAGGCCAGATATGTGCCAATTTTCAAGTCTTGTTTATTTTATATTTATAAATGGCTCATGTCCAGATATGACACATACATTAGGCCTATGTATAAAATGATTTTAAAGGGTCAGTGTATTTAATAGAGACAAGTGACACAACAGAGTGTCTCAAAATAAATTGCATGACCAAAAAAACATCCAAAATGTGTTGTTTCCTACTTTAAATCGCCTGACCTCAAATAAACTTTTAATACATGGACAGATAATCTCCTGATCACCACACACTGCCTAATCCATCTAATAAAAGCCTAATTCACTAACCAAAAAGTTATATATATATATATATGGCAGTACTTTTTGGTTAGTGAAATTAGGCATGTAATACCTATCAATATTACATGTACTATATATATATATCCACACCTATTCTCATATATATATATATTGTACATGTAATATTGATAGGTGTTGCATTTCAATTGTGATCATTTGAATGCAGTTTAACTGATTAACCTTTAAAAAATGAAGATCATCTGACCAAACCTATTCTCAAAAATGACGAAGTTTATGAAGTAAAACAGGAAGAAATCTTCCTCCATTTCTCTACAACTGATATCACATGGTAGATTGTTTTCTGCAAAAGTTAGATTGTTCCTGAATTAATCCGTTTATATTATTTGTCTTTCTTTGTATATTAGTGTAGATGCTACCATAATAATTATCTAGCTTTATGTTTTGGTAATCTTTTCAGAACTGAATATTAGAATTTTTAGGACACATCTGTTTAAATATATGATAATAAAACTTAAAAAAAATAATAGATTAATTAATCATGTTCTGCCCATTGTCATTATTAGCTCATTTTTACCCCTATAAAAGCTACTGTATCATATTTGAAGGCCTCTGAAAAACGAAATAAGTCAATAACAATATTATATTATTTTGTTTGACTTTTTTAGCTCATCCTGAAGCTAGCAGATTTTTGGAAAAGATCTTCAGAACACCTGATAAAAATCCTCTGAAGAACATCAGGATACAGCAGCAATGTTGCTGATGTTTATCAGATGAAGATCAAGACAGTCAGCCTTTCATGACCATAATGATTTTTATTGATCATCTTGTAAAAATCAGTGGTGACTTATGAATGACATCATGCAACTCTGACGTCATCGGATCGTTGTTTAATACATCGCCACCAGAGTGAGACAAAGCCAAATGCGAAACACTTCGGGATGGACAGCACAACACACGATATGACATGACCTCAAGTGCAGTTTTGCTTTAATACATTGCTGGTAATAAACATATTCAGGATGCAATTAGTATTAAAATGTTATTTTGTTTGATTTTTTTCTGCTAAATGCATAAATGTAAATCATTTCTTGTTGACCATCCTTTGAAAAACACTTTGATGGTCTGGCTGAAGTTCTCAGGTGTCTTTCTGTCTGATTACTGAAGGATGACAAGGAAACATCCGTCTGTCCATCTAAAAACACCTGCTTCATCAGGTGCCATTTGACCCTAGGGTTGTTCAACTAAATCATGTCGCTCTGCCCTCTAGGCAAAGCAGCTGGTAAAAGCTCATCTTGCAAAATGCAATATTCTAATGAAAAGGCAACCAGACCAAACGTGGACTGTGTCAAGCAGTCAGAAAACAGTGAAAAAATGTGATGAACCCTTCAGTGTCTTAAATGTTTTAATGTGAATGCTAGAGAAAACATTAAAGGACATTAGGACATTACATGAACAATGTATTAATGATGGTGTTTGTGTGTGTGAGAGTGTGTGTGTTTTGAGAGGTTTTGAGAATGTTATTAAATACATAACTTTGAATGAACATTCTGTTAACAATAATAGGCCAATGCCCTCCAGAGTTTAGCTCCAACCCTGATCAAACACACCTGAGCAAGCTGATCAAGGTCTCCGGGATCATTAGAAAATCACAGGGAAGTGGGTTTGATCAGGGTTGAAGCTCTGCAAGCTCTAAACTCTGCAGGGCAAGATTCGAGGAACCCCGCCTTAAAGGGATAGTTCACCCAAAAATGAAAATTACCCCACTCACCCTCAAACCCTTCTTTCAGACGAATACACTTGGAGTTATATTACAAAACATTCTGTCTCTTCCGAGCTTTATTATGGCCGTGAATGATGGTCAAGATTTTGAAGCAAAATAAAGTGCATCCATCCATCATAAAAAGTGTCCTACACGGCTCCAGGGGGTTAATAAAGGCTTTCTGGAGTGAATTGAACCGTTTGTGTAAAAAAAAAGAAAAACTCCATATTTAAACCTTTTTAAATCATAATCTCTAGAGGGGTTGTGTTCCAGCGAATGAAGCAGGACTGGTTTTCCTTTGTTGTAAACAAAGGATTCTCACCAGAGCTGACACTACGCCTATGTCCCACGCCACTCTCTCATCATCACATGTATGACAGTTGGAGGAAGCTAGAGATTATGGTTTATAAAGTTTTAAATATGGTTAAAATCTTTGATTCACTTCAGAAGGCCTTTATTACTCCCTGGAGCCATGTGGAGCACTTTTTATGATGTAAGTCATATACACCTTGGATGGCTTGAGGGTGAGTAAGTCATTTTTGGATTAACTATCCCTTTAAGGTCTATAACACTAGAAGTACTAGCAATACAAAGTTTCAAACATTTTCCAGAAAGAGTCATGAAAGAGTATGAAAATATTGGGACACTTGTTGATGGGGGTTCTGTGCCCCAGTACTTATGAAAGGCTAGAAGCGCCCCTGATGTCCCATAACATATTTCACATTCTAACTCAGCCTGTTCACTGGGCTGAAGTGTTTCCCAGGAGCGTGGGGACATTCTTGTGTTTTTCAGCACAGGCAGTGCTGAACCAGCTATCCAGTGTCATGTGACCCCGCTGGCCTGAACACGCTGGGATAACAAGAGGCCCCTGACTCCACCGCGGGATTGAGACCCAACACTATATATAGCACAGATGAGGACTGAAGGTACATCTCCAAATACACCAGCTCTCTGGCCTGAAGCGCGTCGGGGAGATAGAAAAAATAAATAACACTATCATTTCTCACTTCTGTTAGTGATCTTATTTGTCTTATATAAGTTTAAGACTGATAAGTGAAATTCATTTTACTTCCGTTTGCATAATAATGGATGGAATTTGCTCGAGATGTGAGACATGTTTTTGCTGACAATTTGTTGCATTATTATTATTATTATTATTATTGTAGTTGTTGATATTGTTCTTGTTGTTCCACACATAGTTGTGGGAAAATCGAGCAGCGTTTTTTGTGCAAAAAAAATATAATACATTTCAGTATCAAATCAACTTTTTTAAAATAAAATTAAGTTTATAATGTAATCAGGACAACATTATTTCCAAATTAGTGTCATTTTCATTTGTAAAACATCTGACAACACATAAACATCACCATAGATTAGCCTACATTAATAAATTGAGAAAAATTTAAACCCAGATATATAGAATCAGTATTTTTTATTTATTTATTTATTTTTAATTAAGAGCCTTTTCTTGTTTTCATGATCTACTGGCAGAGGAAAACACTAAGCACCGACATTGGTAATATTTACATTTTCCATACTTATTTTTTTTTTTTTTTTTTTTTTTGCAGATTTTATAAGAGCTGTTAAGACTTGAAGACTGTAAACGGTGTGATGTGTTGAAATTATATTTAGTAATTAAGGTCATTATGAATCAGTTTTGCATTGACATTCAACCCTGAAACCACAAAAAGAATTAGAAAAAGAACACACATGCCTGGGTTACAAAATTATTTACATTTTCAGTATATGCATGGATGCATAATATTCAGCGGTTTAAAAGTGTGTCTGTAAAAATGTCTTGACAAAATGGCATAACTTTTCAAGCCCCATCATCTACCTCTCTCTTCTATAAGCATGTTCATTTAGAGCTGGACTGCAGATGGAGGAGAGCTGATGTCCTGTGCTGGATCTGTCCTGCTCTTGGTTTCATGACTAAAATCTCCGTTCAGTTCAACAGACAGAGCGACCCAGTGTACGTCCTTCACCCAGAGCACAGCACGACAAAACACTGTCATCTTACACATCTTTCTAAACAAACAGAAACACAAAGATTCAAATCAGAGAAAGAGTAATATTACAGGGTCATTCATTTTATTTCTACATTTTATTAATCAATTTACATGTCCTCAGTCATCAGCATTCCACTGAATAGGTTATATAGAATAAACAAATAATTAAACCGATTTTACCTCTTTTGTTGTAAAATGAAGTTGATTAGATTATGACTTTTTTGAGAAACAAAGAATTAATTTTTCTGCTTGCTTATTCTGTTCAACCCTTTAAAATGACAGGTTGACATAATATTTAAGGAAGGGACATCAAGAATGTTTGTGGAAAATTAGACATCAATATTGTAATGTTTGCATAAAATTAGAAATAAATATATAAATGTAATACATTTCGTAAAATGCAATAATCAAGTACATTCAATAATAATTGACATAGGTACAGCTAAATATACAACAACAATAAATCCACTACAAAAAGTTGGGACATTTGAATCGTAAAATGCAATAAACTGTTTCAAGTATCTGTGGTTTGGGTTAAATGTCCTGTCTTAACCTTCAAATTTTATGAGAGAATTGTCACATAGGTACCATTCAAACGAATATACCAACTGACCTTTTGAAAAGATTTTAGGGAATCCCAAAAGTCTGTGGTAGGGGCAATGCATCGCATAAGAACCTGACCTTTGAGCCCTCAAATGGCATGCATGAAACCTTCATGCTGTGGTAAATAATATAGCCACATGGGCTCAGGAGTACTTCAGAAAACCACTGTCACTTAACACAGTCTGCAGCTGCATCAAGAAATGCAACTTGAATCTATGTTACTCTAGGAGAAATCTATACAGCGATTCTATGCAGTGATGGCACGGGGTTCTCTGGGCCCGAGCTCATCTTAGATAGTCAAAAAGACAGTGGAAATGTGTGCTGTGGTCAGATGAGTCCACATTTCAAATTGTTTTTGGGGGAAACGGACATCAAATTGTCAGTCCTAAAGACGAAAGGGAACATCCACACTTCAATCAGTGACAGATGCAAAAGCAAACATCTGTCATGGAATATGGGTTCATCAGTGCAAACCGCATGGGTGACTGGCATATGTGCGAAGGTACCATTGACGTGGAGGCATATATTGGGATTGTACAGAGACATATCCTGCCATCAAGATGACATCTTTCATGGGAAGTGCATGGTTATTTGATGAAGACAATACAACAGTGTGGTTTCGTAGATATGTGTGGATGTGACTGACTGGCCAGCAAATCTGTCTCCTATTGAAAATGTATGACCAGCCATGAAAAGGAGAACAACGACTATGGACTGCTGAGCATCTAAAGTCTTATATCAAGTAAGACTGCTTGGGCAAAAATTTTGCTTGCAAAACTAAAAATTTGCATATTTAATTCCCAGATGATTAAAACGTGTAATTAAAAGAATAGGTGATGTGACATAGTGATTAACATGACTCTGTCCCAACTTTTTTTGGAGTGTGTTGTAGCCATCAAAATCAAAATTTGTTTATATTTACAAAATAAAATTAAGTTGGACAGTGAAGGCATTAGAATTTTTTTTCTTTGTACTTTAGTCAATTAAATCAAGGTTATAGAGAACAAACAAATAACATATTCTTGATTTTATGGCATTTCACAAAACGTCCCAAAGTTTCTGGAATTGGGGTTGCATATCATTTAAAATAAAATATTTAGCCACAAATTGCATTTTTGAGAGTTCTTTGTAAGAGATCAGATATGATTATATAAGACATGAGACAGTATGTTACCGTGCTGAAATGCACAGCGCAGAAGATGGTGATGATGAGGATGCCGATGATGATGGAGGCGATGGACACATAGAGCGCCATCTTCCCTAAACGCCTCGAACCCTCATAATCTCCCTGATCATAACTGTTTCTGGACTGTAAAAGACAGAAGGTACATTCAAATTAACATATATACTCTCTCTCTCTGTGTGTGTGTGTGTGTGTGTGTGTGTGTTCATCCAGTCAAACTAATATCAGCAATCAAACCAATGAATTTCTCAAGGTGATGATTCTGCTCTCTAGCTATGGTTGGCTATTTATTAATTAATTAATTAATTCATTCATTCATTCATTCATTCATAGGCCTGTTTTATCATCTGCTAGGTTCTAGTTGTCTGATTGTTAAGTTGAACAAGTAACAAACATGCACAACTCTTCAACAAACATCAGCAGGAATCATGCCCATATCACAAAGAGCTAATGAGTTAAGCATTTCAGTTTAATAGGCCGAGAAGTTTGTTGAAGTCTTAGTCTTAAAGGTGGAGAATGTAACATTGAAATGTGGTTGAAATGGGTACTGCAGTCCAAATTCAAAATAGTAGAAAGAGTTGTTTCTGCATCCCCCTCCTTCTCAGACTCGACGCTCACACGGGTTGCCAGATTGAGGACACGCAACAGGAACGAGTGTTTTCTGGTAAATAGCAACCTGGGGTGTCAAAATGCTATTGGGTAAACTGGCAGTGGGCGAAATCATACAGACTAAAACAAAAACAGACGATCCGACACTGAACGCACATTTCAAAGCAGAATAACTGTCTGTAGCATTTTTTTTTTTTCAGAGAAACAAGTATGTGAACTTAGCATGTTTTCTAAATATGTGCAAACAAATTAAGGTATTTGTTATGCTTTAGTACAGTCCCCCCCAAAATATTCAGCACCTTAAAATAGGATCAGTAATGATAGTGATGATACCTGACGTCTTGTCATTAAGTGAGCTATCAATATAAGCCCTTGCTTTCATGCAGACATTAATATAAATGCAGATAAAATTGCAAGCGGTTTCCAGTTTTAGTAAACACAGTCCAGCCGGATATTGTTAACTCACCATTACAGAGAACACCAAGGCTAAAATGTTGACAGGGTAGGCCGGACAGAAGCAGGTGAGGATGGTCAGGAGCAGGTAGTTTCGTAGAGGAGGTCGTGGGGTCGTAGGACCGAACCAGCTGTGATACAAATCCATGCTCCCGTTCAGAGAGCCCTTCACATCCGTCTGCGAGCTGCCCGTCGCCATGATGGCAGACAAACTCTCCGATAACAGACATAACAGACAAATGTCTGAGAGTGGAGATAAATGAGTTGAAAGAGATGAATAAATCCACCAGGGTTCAATGAGAGCTGTGCAGGCTGTCAGGAAACAAGATGAAATGAAGAGTATTTTGGGGGGAGGGTTTGAGCAAGAAGAACCCATGAGTAACGGGATCAGGCAGATGAGGCACTTTCTCATGGACGGATTCCAAGTTGCCAAAGTTTAAAGTGTGTATGATTTTCTGATTTTCCATATCTCTCTTAAATTTGGCAGATATCTAAAACTGTAAAATGACACCAGGACAGTCACAGAAATCTAGACTAATAATAATCAAATGCAGAAATGCTAAGAAACTGTGTGTGTGTGTGTGTGTGTGTGTGTGTGTGTGTGTGTGTGTGTGTGTGTGTGTGTGTGTGTGTGTGTGTGTGTGTGTGGTTTGACATGGGGCCGTTGGGTGGTATTGGGGTCACAGGGTATCAGGTGTTTGTTATTGGATAGAGATGAACATAACAGAGCAAGAGGAGGCAGATGAACCACGACTGTTCCCATGTCTCGAAGTGTTGGATGGTCAGTCATCAGATTCTGTGTGTCTTATCATTTGTTTGTTTACTTGGTGCACTGGAATAATGCTAGCTTCATGAACAAAGGTTATTAAATGGTTAAATGTTGCAAACCAGCTAACAATGTAAAAACACACCAGACCCATTTTAGGTAACATGTTAGAGGGCATTTGGCAATGTAAAATATCTACTAATATTCAAATTTTTCATGAAAACATACATTTTGCATGGAAAATGAGTAACACCACAGCATCAGGATTTTAGTGCTGTGAATGTTCTTGCCAGTTTATATAAACAGTAAATATATCAAAAGCGTATCTTTATTTTTACACACTGGAGAAATGTAATATTCAAAACAAATGTTAAAGAAGGTTATAATTTATAGACTACAAGTCAAAGGTTTGGACACTATCTATCTATCTATCTATCTATCTATCTATCTATCTATCTATCTATCTATCTATCTATCTATCTATCTGTCTGTCTGTCTGTCTGTCTGTCTGTCTGTCTTTCTGTTTTTAGTTTATAGCCAACAGTGTTTATTT
Organism: Cyprinus carpio; assembly: GCF_018340385.1. Classification (NCBI taxonomy): domain Eukaryota; kingdom Metazoa; phylum Chordata; class Actinopteri; order Cypriniformes; family Cyprinidae; genus Cyprinus; species Cyprinus carpio. Next base: position 5,774,890 of record NC_056576.1, on the reverse strand, counting down.
TATAAATAATTCTATTTTATTGACAATTATTTACTACTAGTATTCTATAATTATATCATTATTCTAGTATTGATGAGGTACTATTATATTTTTTAAGCTTTTATTTTTATATTTTCTGTTTCCATTACAATTTTAGTTAGTTTTATTTAATTTTAATTTTGTGTTTTTGACATTTTTAGGATTTTTGGTTTTTAAATGCCTGCATAGTTTTTATTTATTTTCTTTTTACTTTCTTTTTATAATTTTTTCTTAGTTTTAGTTTTACTTATTTTAGCTGAATTCTAGCTTAATCTGTTTTAAATAAAATAAGTCTAAGTTTTTTATTTTATTTTACTTAAGTTAACAATTATTTTATCTTAAAATTATTTTAAATAGTTTTATCATTAGTTAACTATAATAACCCTGTTGGTCTGTTAATATTGAAACCTTAATATATTTTTTAAATATTTATAAACTATTTTATATAAAATAAAAGCAGAAAATGATTTCAATAATAATTCCTTCATTTTGATGACTTTATTCTGAAACAAGTATGTGTGTGTATTTGTGTGTGTTTTATTTTAAAATATTTTTTGTTATATAATCTTTGAAAAGTACTCTGATATTTGTCCAATTTTTTTCTAGAATTTTAGGAAACTTTGAAATGTGTAAATGTTCAGGGTTTACAATATTATTATTCAAAATCCACATTCACTTTTCCACTGCAAATGGGATGTTTTAGATTTTGCATTTACTACTCAAATGTATATTATAAAGTGTGTCATTTATAAGAATGCAATCCATTCTACATATGACCGAAACATGACGATCTCTGCTAACACACCCTACAAATGCAGTGAACCACAAAGAAAAACATGAACACAGAGGCCATCAAATGGAATGTTTTAAAATAATTTATTAGGATCTTTTTACTTGAAAATTTCCAGAGGTGAAAAATAAAAATAAAATACAGTAAAGGGACAGCGAACCAGCGTATTTGAGCATCAGGTCACAGTGTTGACGTGCAGCTCCACAGCAACGGGACGGAGCGCCGCCCACTGATGCTTTCCAGTTCCGCCGCTGATCCCCTTCAACAAATCATCCAAACAAACAGCTAACAAGTACGGTAAAAATCTGAGAAACTTTCAAGGGGTTAAAACGGATCTTGAAAAATATAGCTTTTTTTTTTCTTCTAAAAAATAATTCTTAATGCCACATAATCGCCGTTGTATTCGTACCACCGTTAACGGCGTTCATTATTACTTGTATTTAAAATTAACTTATTGCTTTTTGTTGGTTAAATAGTTACAGTGTGTGCCGTGCAGTAGTTTTGTGAGGCGTCCCCATCAGCTGGAGTTTCGGTCGTCACGTGACCACTGCTCCAAAAAGAGGCTACACGTGTCAAATGGAAGACTGAAAATCAATGCAATTAAGTAGAAATTAAACAGATCCAATGTTGCTGAAATGAAAAAAAATAAAAAATCACTCTGGATGTCTATTATTAGTCAAGCGTAACAATTTTCCCAGAAGGCCTCCATTAGAGCTGTGATTTCAGAGACGTTCCTCTCCATAGCTGGCAGAGACGAGACAGTTTCAAAGGTGGCAGTTGAATGCATGTAAACTAGCTACGTGTACATCCATACTTCAGTCTAAGCAGTCGCCGCAACTTACACTCACACACGCACATCCCAACACACAACGACAGGTGTAACAGCGCTCAGACTCCTTTGCTTTGAAAATTTGTCCTTCATTTCTTCAAAAAAAACAGCACTGTACCGTCAAAAACGAACAGAAAAAGGAGAAAGGGAACAATTTACAATAGAAGTACACTAGGCAAAAAAATTATATATATAATATATATTTCCAAAAACAGCATGAAGAGAAGCCCAGCAGCTGTGCTCTTCGAAAATGAGGCGGATCAAGACCACGTTTCCATTTCCCAAAAGTGGGACCAAATCATTTGCTCTAATGGAAAACGCATCCTGGTTTTTCAGCAATGTGGCGTGACACCTCATAAGTGACAGCAAACGTCAAAAAACGTGGTTTCTGAATAGTTTAAAATTCACGAGCGTGAGGATTCATACAAAACCGAAGTGACCAAAAGGTCCGTTTGACTCTGAGAATTTAGGACGAAAGAGCATCAAAACTTTGATCTTAGTATAAATGGAGTCGAAAGCGAGAGAAGCACAACCAAAGACCCACATCGGTCCAACTTGGTCATGAAACTAGTCTCAGAAATGCAAGACTGAATGTGAAGAAAGATGTTTGCATGTTAAGAACCATAAAGGACCCTCAGCCCTCCCGCAAACCCCGGTCCATCATTCAATCAGAACCCTCAAACCCTCCCAAAATCCATGCATATATACAGTATCTACAAAAAGAAGCCAAACAATGAGCCTCAACATGAGCAGAACGGATTTCTGTGTAAAAATGTGTCAAATATTCTTACATCTGAAACTGTAGAATGTAGATTCACGCAGAAAAATCATAAATGAGGCCCGTTGTTTCTTATGTAAAACCAATTTTACGGAAAAAATAACTGATTCAGCTTAAGAATGTTCGTCATAACATTACAAATGCTGTGTAAAAACTACCAAAATATACATTTTTGTCCAGTCGTTTTGCTTTGTTTTTCACAAATTTGATTCATTCTCACGTATTTGTTCAATGTTGTTTGGATTCGCTTGAAACCAAACAAATCCTGGACTTTCTTTCCAGTTTCTTGCCCCTTCTTTCTCTTTCTCTCTCAGTGTCTTCTCGACATCATCCGTTACAGCATGAGTACAGTAAAAACATAAAAACACAGTCAGCAAAAATACATAACAAATGCAGAAAAACTGTCGAAATTGAAACAAAATTCCTTGCGTTTCCGCACGTACAATCAAACAAAATAGTTTTGACAATGTTTTTTTCTTCATTTTTTTTCTTTCAGAAGACAGTCTGCAGCATATCATAAACGAGTCGGATACGTCAGGAAAGAAATATGGGATGAGGAAAACGAAAAGTGATGTTAGTAGAGAATAGAGAAAAAGAAAAGGTGGAAACTCCAGAGCGGAGTTAGGAGGGACCGCAGCCGCCCGTGGGGTTCGTCCCAAAAGCACGTCACGTCGCCAGAAGTGCTCACGGTTCACAAGCGCGTGAGTTTCTCCTCCCATGCCGGGCTCTGATTGGACACCCCTCAGTGGTAGCCATTGGTAAAGGCCGTTGCAATCAAAGGACCCTTGGAAGAGAGAAAGAGGAAATTTAATGGAATGTTCCAGGTTCAGTACATGCCTCAGTGACTTAATAATGGAAATAATGCATTTAGTTTGTAAAAACAAGCAAAAATCGTGTTTACGGTAATGCACTTGCAATGGAAGACTTTGTGGCAAGACATCCTGGAGAGATTTAAAGGAGGAATGCGAAGCTCGTATTTTTATTAAAATGCTCATTGTAATTTTTCTGTTCAAAATGCATTATTAGAGATGTAATTTTGTTTCAGTGGTTCTCATTTCTGGTGCAATGTGTTAATAGCAGTGTTGTTATGGATAACTAAAACTAAAACTAGTACAATTGTTTTTGGGAATTGAAATAAAGTTGAAATCTGAATATAAGAGAATGAGAATGACTCAAATTTCTGAAAGAAAAACTTGCACCTAAAAAACGTAAACATTTTTAAATGTTAGCTGCCTTGGACACTTAGAGAAGTAGGTTTAAGTTGAAGTACTAAAATTACTAAAACGAAAAGTTAAATATTAATTAATATAAAAATACAAATATATATCAATGTAAAATTCTAAATATTATTCAAAATATTAATAAATACTACAAATAGCATATAAATGAGGGTAAAAAAATTATGACAAATTATTATTGTTAACTTAAACTGTTAAAAATCATCTCAATTAACTTAAATAAAATAAAATAAAAGTATTAGATGAAAAATTTAAACTTAAAACTTAGATGAAAATTAGAAATGAACTACTAAAGAAATACGTATAACTAAAATGACTAAAACTAAAATAAATAAAAAAGAAGCTAAATAGAAACATTAATTAAATATATACATAATATAATTGTAAAAGCACATAACAAAATTGAAAAAAAATAAAAACTAAAATTAAAATATATCATTAACATTATAACATTATAACTTTATCATTAACTAGAACTAAAACTATTAAAAAGTATTTTAATTTATTCATTAATTAAAATATGCTAAAATACAATAATATAATATTAGATGAAAAACTTTACTAAAAATTACTAAAACTAAAATGAATTACAACCAAATAGAAATATTTGTATAAAAAAATATAAAAATCACAAATGCACATGACAAAATTACTTCAACATAAAACTAAAATTAAAATATAAATTGAAACAAGTTAATTCAAAATATTAATAAATACTTCAGTATTATGTAAAGAATACTTTAGTGGTGAAAAATGATAAATGCAAGTAATAAAATGCAAATAACAATATAATAGTAACAAAATAAATAGGAATGCACTTTCAGTGGAATCAGTGGGGCACATAAATCAATAACATACACACATTTTTAAAGAATGTACTTTATTTTAATAAACCTCAGACTTGGCACATGTGTTTGACAATAATGTTATATTTCTAAATGTGTATGTGTGTGTCTGATTGTACTTACCCCGAGTCCGTGTCCAAACCCTGTGCTGGGGGCGGGACTTGCCGCACTGATATAGCTGCTGACTCCTGAATCCTGATTGGCCGCTGCATACAGGTCTGCCATTGGCCCAGGGCTGCTGGTGCCCAGGAAGCCGGCGGTACGTGAGTGGGTGGAACCTACGGCGAAACACAGACATCTTTAACATTCACAAGGTGCTTTACAAGTGGAAGGAGTTTAATACATGTTCAAATCTGACAAATAAAAGTACATTTTTAAATAAAGTGAATGTGATTTTGCATACCTCTGACCATCGCTGCAGCTGCGGCCGCTGCCATTGGTCCGTAGGCCGTCAGTGGAATGGCTGCGGGACAGAGAGAGACAGAATGCCACACAAATACATTTTAGTTCGAGATTCTCAAGTCACTTGGAAGTGCATCATTTTATGGTGAAAAAGTCAACTCAAACCTTACGTCGCATGTTCAATGCATGTTATACTAATGCTTACTTTTACAACCTTTTCATCAAAATCTGATAACTTTCTCCATCTCTGACTATTCTGTTGATGTATGTCATATGGCAGCAAATAATGTATTTTTTCATGATCGAATCAAAGCCAAATGGCTCAAATCAAGTCCCACCTTACACTATGATGCACTAAATATTCAGTTTCACTCAGAAATGTCACATTAAAATATATATAGTTAAAATACATTTAAAATAAAGCTTAAAAAATAAGTTTAGAAATGAAAATACAACTGTAAAAATATAACTACATACAATAATCCAATAAACAAGGTTTATTATATGCAAAATATCATTTTAAATTCAGTTTCAGAAAAAAATGTCTATAAAGGTTTTTATTTAAAAAAGTTGTGAATATTCAGTTTTTTCAGTGTATGAAGTAAAATATAAGATATAGCTTTGGAAATATTGTCTGTTTATAAAAATTGTTATAAACATTGCAAGCAATGCATAATTTATATAAATACAATTTTCATAAAAATAGAAACAGAGAATAGAATAAAATAAAATAGAAATACTAGTGTTTATTAAATTTGGATCAGTAAGAGTTCTCTTCTGCTCACAGATGCTGCATTTATTTCATAAAAAATATAGTAATATTGTAAAATATTATTACAATTTAAAATCATACTTATATATGAATATATATTAAATTGTAATCTATGCCTGTGATGCAAAGCTGAATTTTAGCATCATTACTCCAGTCTTTAGTGTCACATGATCTTCAGAAATCATTCTAATATGCTGATTTGCTGCTCAAGAAACATTTCTGATTATTATCAATGTTGAAGACAGTTGTGCTGCTTCATATTTTTGTAGAAACAATTTTTTTTCAGGTTTTTTGATGAATAGAAAGTTAAAAAGAACAACATTTACTTCAAATAGAAATCTTTTGTAATTTTATAAATGTCACTTTTAATCGATTAAATGCATCCTCTCTGCATAAAAAGTTATTAACTCCAAACTTTTGAACAGTAGTGTTTAAGCAGGCCTGCATGTTAACTTAAGGCTCAAGCAGTGACTAGTTTCAGGAAACCACACATCATTGCAGTGCAGAAATGACACACTGCAGCTCTGTCTTGGACCTTTAATTGAACCGAGACGTTTGCGGGAAATTCAGCAGCATGTGTGTTTTGTGTGCAGCCGTGTGTTTTTGTGTGTGTGTTCGTAAAGCCAGACGAGCGACTAACCTGTGATCTCTTGGGGGTGAGAGGAAGTCAGAAGGGGTGTCCGTTCTAAATGGAATTCTAGAACAGAAACAGCAAAAGAGCGGTTTGTGAATGAACTCAGCGTAAGCAAGTTTTGAGCTAAAACACCAACACACACACACACGCACACGCACACACACACACACACACACACACACACACACACACAGAGTGATTGTTTTTCCACATGTAGTCCTTTCTACACAAACACACTGACGTACATCATGAAAGGAAGCTTTCAAGCGGCAGAGAGACACATCTATGCGCACAGAAACACACACAGCGAAGCCACTTACAGCCAGGTGTAGCTGCTACACAGGAGGAAAGGAAGGGAACAGATTGAGGTGCAGAAGGACATGAGGAACAAAAAGCACAAGGAGGACGTGGTTAGATCGCTGATCTTAAAGTGTGGAGTTAGTTAGACATGGAGCCGAAACACACAAGGGTTAGTGTTAGTGCTGGGCGGTATGACGGTATCATGCAACGCTACAGATTTTGCTATGCCACGGTAGAGCCAAATGCATGAATATTAGTGAAAATAAGTCAAGCTGAACTTGTTATTAAAGTGCAGCTGTTTACAGGTGCAATGTCGCAGCTCATTCAATCACACCTTAGATTCTGTACCACAGGTTTTGAGGCGTTTGTTTAACAATGTGTTTATATTTATCTAGGGTGACCATACGTGCCCTTTTTCCCAAACACGTCCTGGCCAGGATTTCTATATTGCCAAAAATATCCATGTTATATGTTAAATAAAATTTCAAATATAGATAAATGGGTCACGGTTCGATACAACAGGAAATGTTTTTTTTTTTTCATTTATTTTGAACAGACAGTAGTGTTACATACATGTAGCATGAGCAGTTGTTTTGTATTAGACTGCATAATTTCAAGATTTAACGCAAGCACAGAATGGTCTGATTTGTGAACCTGTGCTACATAAGACACCTGCACAAAAACAGCAGATGGACTGAATGAAAATGCAAATTCACTCTCTGACAGCAGGTGGCGCTTATGGAACAGCAGCGATATAGCTTTTCTTGGTTACCGCATTAAACAAACCAGCTGCTTATAACCACTACTTTAATATGCATTATATGGAGGTAATTGGAAAAGAAAATGACATCAAAACATTTCTAAAGACAGTCAGTGAGCTTGATCTGCCTGGTACGGTGCTTTCTCCTCTTTACAGACTTCATAAAAAATTCCACACAAATTACATTTTGGGAAATGACTGCAATGCAGCTTGTGTTCAATCCTAGAATAGAGATCAGCCAAAATAAAACTAAAAACAAGTTCTATATTTGTCGTCTGACTGCATGAACCGAACCGTGACATCAGTACAGTGACTGTATGGGACGAATGCATGAACCATTACACCCCTATCGTATATAAATAATAAATAAATATATCTAAAATCAGTTTTACATCTTTAAGTGTATTATGATATAGTATATCGGTAGTTATATATAGCATATATTTTCACAAGCATTATCAGTACAAATATTACAAAAAATATTACACAACATATTTTCAGTATTTACAGTTTGTAGCCAAAAGCATAATCAAATTAACCTTTTGGCAGCTACAGGTCAACTATTGTCAATGCCATTTTAAAGGTTATGTTACTGATCAAGTGTAATTCCTACTTTCTGGTTTGGCTGACAGCGTCTCTCATGCCCTGTTCGTGTTTTATCACAGAGGAACCATGCAAATGTTTTTGTTTTTTTACTGACGTAACGTCACCTGAGAAACAATTACAGTCTGAGTAGTGCAGAGAACAGAGAAAAAATATTTATTTTCTCTGAAATGTCTTATTGGGTTGCATGGCAAAAAGCATCAACTATACCGATCAAATCCACACGCAGCTTTAAAAACTACTGTCTTTGTGAGTGTGTTTTGATCAAACCCACTTTAACAAATATAAGAGGAAAAACTGTTCCTTTCTTGTAACGGATAAAATAATGCATTTTGACATTGCAGTGGATGACTGGCTCTGAGAAAGTTCTCTACAGATGGAAACAGGGGAAGCTGAACTTACCTGGGAACTGGTATGTGTACCCCGGTGTGATTCCTGTGTAGCCACGACTGGCGTAAGTGGCTGTCTGGAACCCTGGGTAACCTAAAAATAAAAAAGAAAGCATAGTGTTTAAGGCAATTCAAGATTATTTAGTTAATGAGCATTTTTACAGCAGTTATTAGCCTTTGCTCATATAAGTTAATAAAATCGTTCATGTTAGTTCACAGTGCACTAACTAATGATAACATATTTTGATTTTAATAATGCATTAGTAAATGCTGAGATTAACATGAACTAAGATTAGTAAATGCTTTAGAACAGTGGTTCTCAATTGCAGTGTATTCCTCGTGTATCCCATGCTCTGCACATTTTGTATGTATCTCTTATCTCTTTTCACGGAGAGGACTTCACAGGATATTCTGCCATGATTTTAGTTTGAAGGAAGCATATATGTTCCATTCAAAGGGCATTAAAGAGACGTGAATTTAAGTTGTATTTATTTATAGAGGTATATTATGTCATAATTCTCTAGTAAATTTGGTCTGTGTGTAGACGCTGCAGGCTTTGGCGTAGCGCAAATCCGTGAATAAATGTTCTAAAGTGAAGTAAACTTCAATGTATTTCACGTGCTCAGGGAGTAGGGAGCAATGAACACTGTGTAGGGAGCCTGTCAATCGGAACACAGTTCATGCACGGAGCTCTCTTGATCTGCATCAGGTGTGTTAAATAAGACAGACATGCAAAATACGCAGAGGACTGGAATTGAGAACCACTGCTTTAGAAGATTTTAATTGTTAGTTCATGTTAACTAACAGAGTGAGCTGATGTTTACAAATGGAACTTTATTGTAAAGTGACACCGATTATTTATATAGCACATTTCATTTAAAGCACTTTCCATAAAAAGGATTTTAAATAATCATAAAATAATCATAACAGATGTATAAGAAATAAAACAACAAAAAGCAAGAAATAAAAATCGGTCACAGTTGATTTAAAATGTATTAAACACAAATAAGAAGACGGCTTCTCTTTTCTTCCTCGACTTCTAATGAAAATGAGATAACTGGCACTTAATGTCTGTTGTATTAGATCAAGTTCATTTTTGCTCAACATATTTTGATCAAGTGGTGTTTTGGTGATTTTTAGTGGTTTAATCAAATCAATCAAAACAAATAATATTTTTACTAACTCAGAATTTATTTCACAATTAATTATTTGCAATAAATCACAACTGAATATACTTTCATATATTAATTTAAATAATATATTAATCATTAACAATAATACATAATTAATTCAATTACTTTTAAATATTATAAAATTTTCAATAATATCTAATTAATGTTATTGAATTGTTATATGGTATTTTGCAATGTTTAATTTGTAAATGCACCCCACCCACAGAATGACAGTAATTCTACTAATTTTGAAATATTTTTTTCCATCTGTTTTTCTGTTCTCATCTCTGATTTGAGTCACATTGACAAACAGGCAGACACGAGTGGAGTTCCCCGTTGGAAACAGCAGGCAGCAGCAGACTCTCATCAGATGGAGCTGCAGCGCTGCACTGATGCTAGGTTTGCTCATACAGAAGTGTTCACTGAGATTATTTGCCTTTTCCAGCTTTCAACTCACCCAGCATGCCGATTCCCAGCATGAAGGCGTCCATGCCGTAGGGCATCACCCTGGAGCGGCCTCGTGCCGTACCTGTCGGTGACATCACTTCCTTCGGCTGCGCCTTTTTGCACTCCACTTCAAAAACACAAATGAGATCTCTATGAGTTATTCTAGTTATTGCTAGACAGCAACTGAGACTTTTTTCAAGCATTTTAAGCACAAAACTGACAGTGAAATTTAAATGAAATATAACCCCGTTTTCCATTAGTAAGAAAATATATGTATTATCTTTTATTTTATTTTCAATTCTTGAGACTAAGTTGATATTGAAGAATAAGTACAAAAAAAAAAATATAAATGAGCAACTTTTGAGCAGTGAAACATACCTTAAGTACAAGAAGAAAAGAGATGAGATGAGATATAAAGATTTGATAATCCTTTGTTGCAATTTTTTTTTTATTTAAAGAATATCACATTTGATACTTAAATGACTAAGAACTAAGAAACTCCGTTAAGTCTCTGGAGTTCTGAATGAGCAACATTTGAGCAGTTAAATATTCCTCAAGTAAAGACACAGAAGAGAAATCACTAAGGAGATTTCTTTAATATCTCAGCAAGGTATTGAAGTTTTATATATATATATATATATATATATATATATATATATGCATTTTTTTGCTAATATAATATATATATATATATATATATTTATATATATATATATATATATATATATATATATATATATATATATATTATATATATATATTCCCATTTTTAAATATATTTTTAACATTATATATTTCATATATAAAATGTGTTAATGCATATTTTGGATTTTCCAGTGATTTAAATACTGTATATAAGTATATATAAGTAATATTTAAATAATGTGTGTGTATATTAAATGAATTTAAACTAATTAAATTTATTTTAGAAAGATAATTTTTTTTCTATTTTTAATTTATTTTAGTTTATATATTTTATGTTACATATGGATTTTTGTTTTGCAAAGAATTTTAGGAGAAGCATTTGATATGTATCATGAACCTATCAAACACGCAGTCACACACAGACAGCGTTTCATAGCAGGACACACTCTCACCATCTTGTTGTTGATCTCGTGAAAGTGGATCTCGCAGACCTTTTCCACCACGTCTTCATTCTCAAAGGTCACAAAGCCAAAACCTGCAGAGCGGGAACACACATGCACTCTTTACCAATCACAAACATGGCACTGAATCTAGTGTGTTTATCTTGTCCAGTTGTGTCCGATCCAATCCTGGCATGACCTTTCCCCTTTCCTTTCTCATTCTCTGTCTTTTGTTCTGTTTACATCTGTTCATATATTCAGTCCATTCTGTCAGGAGATTAGCTCCTCACCTGCTGCATTTACCTGTCCTACTCGATCCCGCCCACTCATCTGTCACTCACTACAGGCTCCGCCCACTTGCTGTCAGTCAGACTTTCCTTGCCAAAGTGAATGGCGGTTTAACCTCTGAACTACTAACCAGCTCATATTACCCTACATGAACTTTAACAATGCCTCTGAACAGAGATTATATGAGACTATGATGAGCAGAGAAGAGACAGGAAGATAAGATCTCTGATATCTCAACAAGTTATTAATTTTTTTTATATATATAAATCTGTCTGATCTTTTTTAGTTACTATTTCTCCAGATGAAAGTTGATGCTTAACTGAAGTATAACTCCATTAAATTTCATGAGTTATGAATGAGCAACCTTTGAGTGGTATCGTTTATTTTTAATTCTCGAAAAGAAAAGATAAAGTTGATACTGAAGCATAAGTATAAATGAGAGCTCCATCACATCTCCTAAATTATGAATGAGACACTTTTGAGCAGTAAAATATTTCTCAAGTGCAAGAGAATAAATCAAGATTAAGATGTTTTTCAATGAAAATTCTAAAAGAAGCATCAGAGACAAAGCTGCTTTAGAAATATAAATGATATGTAACTCCATTAAGTCTCCTGAACAATGAGCTATGAAAGGACTTGAGAGAAATGTCTGAGATGATGTTGATACTGAAGCTCAAGTATAAATGAGAACTCATTCATTTTCTTAAGTTATGAATGAGCAAAGTTTGAGCAGTAAAATATTCCTCAAGATCAAGAAGTTCGAGAAGAGAAGTTCGAGAAGAGAAGTTCGAGAAGAGAAGAGAAGAGAAGAGAAGAGAAGAGAGAGGAACGGGAGAGAGAAGAGAGAGAGAAGAGGAGAAGAGAAAGAGAAGAGAGGAGAAGAGAGAAGAGAAGAGGAGAGAAGAAGGAAGGAGAAGGAAGAGGAGGAGAGAGAAGAGAAGAGGAGAGGAAGAAGAGAAGAGAAGAAAAAAGAGAAGAGAAGAGAAGAGAAGAGAAGAGAAGAGAAGAAGCATGTAGACACTTGACTGTTGTTGTATAATTATAAAGACTCAAAGAGGCTTTGAATGCGAGCGTGTGCATTTGCGTGTGTGCGTGCCTGAATGCTGCCTTACCTCGGTGCCTGTTGGTGGTTTTGTCAAACATTAGCATCGCGTCATCAACCTGCAGACAAAACACACACACAAAAGAGAGGGATGAGACACTCTGAGCCATTACCCAGCATGAAGCTCTATTGTGAGGCTCTGGAGAAACAGAGAGGGGCAGCAGATGGAGGGGCCGAGCAGGGAGGGGGAACAGAGAGAGAAAGAGATGGACAGAGAGAAAGACAAGAAAGAGAATATGGATGGAAGCAAAAGAAAGGGGCTGAAATAAAAGAGGAGAAAGCGATGGACACTTTGAAGCACCTCAGCTTCAGCAAACAACCCTCTTTGTTCTTCTTGATGTTTCATAAGATCTGCGGTTCACAACTGGTTTTGCTTCAAGACACAGATGTTACACTGGACATTAAATGGCAAACTAAAAGAGTGTTCAAATTTGTCTGTGGTTCAAAATATACGTTTTTTGTGGTACTTCAAAATGCTTAATTGTGCTTAATTTAAATGCTTGATTTAATTTGCACGTAAATTTTTAATGAAGGAAACCGGTGCACTCATTTTAATTTTCATGATTTCTGTAATTAAAAGAAATGAATATTGACTAGAAATTTCCACGATGTTTACAAATCTTAAAATTATCTGATATCCTGTTGTGCGTGATTATATGATAAGAATTTTTTCAAAATTATTTTATAGAAATCCACACACAAGAAACAAACGAAGCTGATGAAATATTTTAGAGCAAAGTATAACTAGACAGTTTCATATAGACTGTAAAAATTTCCACAACATTTCCAGGCCGTAAAATTCCCTGACTTCCTGTTGTGTAATAATTATAATAATAATTATTATTTTACAGTGATTTACACACAAGCAGCATTTCAAACTGATTAAATATTTTCGAGCAAAGTTCAAATATTGATTTCCATTATTAACACTATTTCTACTCATTAAGCATTTGTAGACATTTTTTTTAAATTATTATTTTACAGTGATTCACAAAAATAAACAATTCAAACTGATAAAATATTTTTTAAGTGAAAAAAAATTCTCTTTCTCTCTCTCTCTCTCTCTCTCTCTATATATATATATATATAACAGATCGCACAATCAAGAAGCAATTCAAGCTAATAAAATATTTTAGAGCACAGAATAATTAGGCAAATTAATATTCGCTATATGACTTTTCAAGACTTTGAACTTTGTCAGACTTTGCCTTCAAATTCCCTGACATTTCATGGTTTTGCATGCAAAACTGACACTTGTTTGTGGAGAATACAACAGAGAAACCAGCTCAGAAATGAAACAGAGGTGCAAACACATGTTCTCTCTCTCATTAAACGGACGTCTATGTGCACTGGTCATGGTTTACATGAACATCTCTCCATTCCAATCCCTCCCGCCTTCAGAGTTTGTGGGGAGAATCTATTCAATAACTCTCTCTGTCCTGTTCCCCCTTTCTCTTCAAACCCTCTCCAAAGTTTACTATTCCCATGGAGACTCTGCAAAGAATTTCAATTAGAAGAACTGACCTCCTCCCTCACTTCTCCTTTCATGAATAGAACAGAGAGAGAGAGAGACGAGGGGCTGGATAATGGTTGCAACAAATAGTACTGGACAAATAAACTTTGACAAGAGAGACAAATATATTTTCAGTCATGAAGCAAAAATATATTATATATATATATATATATATATATATATATATATATATATATATATATATATGTATATATGTGTGTGTGAGTGTGTGTGTGTGTGTGTGTGAGTGTGTGTGTGTGTGAGTCATTTATATAATCATAAACTTTCTAAAAAAAAATTATTTATATTTGATAAAATATCATATATATATATATATATATATATATATATATATATATATATATATATATATATATACACACACACACACACACATGTGTGGGTATCATTTATATATAATTTTTATTATATAATCCAGCTTAACTCCACACTTTAATTGTGGTAAATCTTATGAAACCTCATTATTGATTATAATAATATTATTCTAATTTATTTTTCATTTTTGCATCCAGCTTAACTCCACACTTTAATTGTGGTAAATCTTTGGTTTTGCTCACCACAGAGTGACAGCGAGTTGATGACTGTGTGAATCTGTTCGCGGTTCAGTCCCGCTTTCAACCGTTTGATGAAACTCAACACAACCTGTAACACGAGCATCGTGACGCAACACTTAACCGTCTCTTCTCCAGATCTGAGGCCTCATTATTTAGCGAGCGATGGCCCTATCTTCAGGATTATACTGTCACTTCTGTCTGTGTGAGAGCTGTTGGGACGGCACCGGTCCAAGCGTTTGAGAATCATGTGGCAGGCCACATTTATGTGACCGGGTAGCGCTTTTCAGTGCCACCTGGTTAAATGACCATGGGAAAGGTCAAACACTCTTAGCCCGGATGAGCCGCTGTCAAACACACACTCTTACACTCTGACATTTAACTATAACCCTCTCCTGCACCCCTCCTATTGAAACTTTCATTGAGTCCATCCCACACACACCCTCCCCATCTTCCAAATCCAATGACACTGCAAAGTCAGGAGAAGACAGCCGACCGACAGCTGCTGTGAGCATTAGCATGATGTCCGATGTGAAAAATGAACAATGTGACGCTTCTGTTTGTTACAAACAATGTAGAAATAAGTGAAAGAGAAAGTCATTTACAGACCAAAACATCTTCAGAGACTCTTTTCATTTGGACTTAAGAAAGAACCCAGAACACATAGAAATGCCCTCGCAACAAACTAGAGCACAACAGCAATGCCCTAGCAACCACTCAGAACACCCTAGAAACTGCAAATGAATTTCTATTTCAAATAAATGCTGCTCTTTTAAATTTACTAACTAACTAACTAACTACTTAATAAATAAATATTAAATAAATAAATAAATAAAAAAAAAAGGAAGTGAATACTAAAAAATAAAAGTTTAAGAAGACAATGCTTGAAAGATGACAGCTATAACACAACTTAAAATCATTTTACATGTTAAATCAAGAAACAGCTTTAAGAAAAATGAAAAGAGAAATGTTAGAGATTTCTGAAGACATGTTTGTTTGCACCATCATGGATAAACAGACAGAACAAACTTATTTAGTCTATAAGTCTATAAGTTATTTAGTCTATAATCATCTCAAAAACAAAACACTCTCTCTCTGTCCTCTCAAAAAACCACTCAGGGAGGCAACGACAAGTGTCCCGTTCTGCTTTATTAAACAAGAAGAGGGTAAGATCTGATAAAACTTGATTTTTATGCTTTCCTCATCTGTTGCTCTCATTTTAAACAGGCCAGCGGACAAAAACTCCAGTGAAGCTCTCTAATCGACAGCTCTCATGGCTGACTGGAGACTAACTTTTCCAGTCTGTCCGTTCCACCAGTCCTCTCCCTCTCAGTGTTTCATTATATCCATTGTTGTGGGTCAGAGCGCTTGGACTCTCACTGTACTTCACTTTTGTGAGGCTGATCATATTCCAACCATTTTGGATTGTGCCTAACAGATCAGGACATTCTAGGGCAGCGAGTTTTCCCGGACGGGCTCGGACGGCCAGATTGTGCGAGTGAATGTGCAGCGTGTTTTTGATACCGATCCAACAAATCCAAAAAATCTCTTCTTTGTAAAGTTTGTCTAAAAGGAATCAAATTTGCCTTCATAATGTTCCTCTGTGTTTGAACACCCAAAAATGGCATTTGCAACACATTTAACTTCTATCTTCTAACTGTCTGTGCGATATTTTGCTATTTTTCAGCATCATTACTCCAGACTTCAGTGTCACATGATCTTTCAGAAATGTTTAACAGTCAGGGAAAATAGGGTTAATAGTAATACCATTTAAATGCATTAAACATGTTTATAATGTAAAAAAAAAAAATCACATTCTGCTGTTCTTTTGAACTTTCTATTCATCTAAGAATTCTGGAAAAAAATATTTCCACAAAATATTAAGAGACAAAAACTGTTTCCAATATTGATAATCATAAAAATAAGACAATTATTATTAATACTATTATTAATAATAGAACAAATCATCATATTAGAATGATTTCTTAAGGATCGTGTGACACTGAGGACTTCAAAGCTTCATTTATTTGATAAAAATACAGTAAAAAAAAAACTGTAATGCTGTAAAAAACAATTAAATATAATAATAATAATAATTGACCTTAACTGGTTAATTCCAGAAGGATCATGTGACAATAGCTATGTTTCCATCCACCTATTTTATCAGGCATTTTGGAAAATGCCAAGATGTCCACAAATTCTATGTGCATAAAAAATATATGCGCACAATTGTGTCAGATAAACTTTGTATCCAGTAAGAAAAAATATGCATAAACTACGATGGAAACACATTTACCGAATAAAATCCTCCATGCATGTCAAAAAAAGTCATGTGACTTTGCGCTATGGGACGGTATACCTGGACCAGCGGACCGGTCTCGTGGCACATCATCTGAAATGTTGTTATGGTCATTCTTAAATGTCTGAGTAAAGTCTGTAATCAAAGTATTTCTGTATAGTTCCTCCCAGAACTGTCTTACATGACACCGTTCCCAAACAGCAGGCACCCAGCTCCAAAAGCAATGACCGCATTTATTGTGTTTCTTCTGCTCGCTCTGAGGCACAAGTAATTTATTATATATGAAAAGTATTATATTCAGAGGCTTCTCCTACTTTTCTTAGTGATATTTAATGTCAGTTTATCAGGAAGTGATGATTTTGTCCTCTTTGACTCGTTGGATGGAAACGATGCTTAATTCACAAATGTTTTATGCGATATTACAAATTTGACCATAAGTTAAATTCTGAATACTGGAGTTATGATGTTGAAAATTCAGCTTTGCACAACAGAAACAAAGTACGTTTTAAATATATATGTACAGTATATATATACACATTAACAGTATTGTTATTATATTTAACAGTAAAAACAGTACAATATAAAATAAATGTTAGAAAATTTATATATATAATATATATTTATTTTACAATTATTTAAAATATAACTGTATTTTTTATCAAATAAATGCAGCCTTGGTGAGAATAAGAGACTACTTTCAAACACATTCGTAAAAAAAAATGTAATTATTACAAACTTTTTGAGTATAAATAGGGGAAATACTGATTTAATTTTGTCTTTAAACATATAATATTATATATATATATATTATATATAAATATATATATATATATAATATATATATATATATATAAAACAGAAAAAACAGATATATATTTAAAATAAATATAAAATAAATGTTATAAAATGTATATACATATAATATGTTTATTTTACAGTTATTTTAAATATTACTGTTTTTACTGTAATATATATATATATATATATATATTATATATATAATATATATATATATATAAATTGATTATATTACTGTTTTTACTGTATTTTTTTATCAAATAAATGCAGCCTAGGTGAGCATTAGAGACTACTTTCAAACAACAACAACAAAAAAAACACTTTTAGAGTATAAACAGGGGAAATACTGATTTCATGTTGTCTTTAAACTTTTATCAATCCCTTATAAAGTCTATCCCAGCAGGCCAACAGGTGCACGAGCTTCTGACATCCACTAATATGTGTTTGCGGATGTGTTTGTGAGTGTGTGCACCACCAAATCCACACGTGCATTTACATATTTGAAAAAAAGAGCCCACATGCACCCGGTGTCACATTGAGATGTGTGCAGAGACAATAGGCCCAGCAGGTCACCGTGGAAACAAGCTTGAGAGGGTGGGGGGGGCAGCAGCTGTTGCATCAGATTAGTTAAGATTCGGGAGACCCTCCCCCTTTACCAACAGCACCTTCACACCCTCACTCGCTCTCAGTCGCTCCATTCCCTCGTTCCTACCTTCACAGGATTTACTGCGGTGAGTGACACTTCATATAAGGCTGACTCTGTAGTGAGGGACTACCTGAAGTGTCTTCGAAGTATGTTTCATCTAAACAGTACCTCACATTTTGATCGAATCACAGCCTTGATAAACACTCAAGTGATCTTTTGTGTTTTTAAAGGCAAAATGATCATTACAACATAAAAAACAAGAACTTTTTAAAGAATGTTTTTACATTATTTCAACATAATAAGTTAAAGGCAATATGAAAGCAAACTGAGCCTATTTACACTACCATGCAAAAGCTGGGGGTCAGAAAGATTTTTAAATGCTTTAGAAATATTAAAAGTCTCTTATGCACACCAAGGCTGCATTTATTTGAACAAAAAATACAGTAAAAACAGTAATATTGTGAAATATTACAATTTAAAATAATAATTTAAATTATATATATATATATATATATATATATATATATATATATATATATATATATATATATATATATATACATATACACATATATAGATATATATATATATATATATTTATTCAGCAAGGATCCATTAGATTTATCAAAAGTGGCAGGAAATACATACATACATATTTCAAATAAATGCTTTTCTTTTTAACTTTCTATTCATCAAAAAATCCTGAAAAAATGTATCATGGCACAAAAGTATTATGAAAAAAAAAATTTTTCAACATTGATAATAATAAAAAATTCTTCATCAGCAAAAAATCATAATAGAATAATTACTTAAGAAAGATCATGTGACACTGAAGACTGGAGTAATGATGCTGAAAATTCAGCTTTGATCACAGGAATAAATTACATTTTAAAATTTAAGTTCAAATAGAAAACATCTATTTAAAATTGTAATAATAATTCACAATATCACTGTTTTTACTGTATTTTTATTTTTTTAAATAAAAAATTCACCCATAAACAGGAAACGGTCCCAACGGTCCCAATGGTCCCTTTTTACTTGTTGTTCCAATAATTCTGGTTAGTTTAGAACAAATTTATAGGACTCCTACTTCTAAAACTTCCCTTTGTACTGCGTGTCTTACTCTTTCTCCTCTTTTGAAAGGCCGTCCCCTTCTCTCGCTCTCTTCTCGTGCCCTCGACCCACAGGAGGTGACACGGCCTCCCTCCCTCATCTCCTGCCTCTGCTCGTACGCTCTTCTCTTTCTTTAGTCTCTGTTGTCTACTATTCAGCTCAGCGAGCCACTCTCGCACAAAAGGAAAAGCAGCTACACAAGGACTCCATCTTCAACTGGGATACCAATTCTTTACCACCGACACCAAATATGACAGAGAGAATAAAATGACAGACGGAGAATAAAAGAGATATCACGAGTGCATCAAAATTTCTGTGACCTTTTAGTAACTGAAAAAAGAACTCACCAGCATCAAAAGCACATTGTTGGGTGATAATACAGAAAACAGTATTTTTCTGGTTCTTTTAAAAGTTGTACTATGTAAACATACTCTAACATTTACAGCCATTTATAGAAGCTAAGATGCTACTGACATCACAACCACAAGCTCATTAACATATGACCTCCCATATTTAAATAACACCTAATTATTCAGAAAATCTGCCCAAAAGTATGACTGTCATATGTAAGTCTTAAAGGTACAGCAGCAAAAACCGACTGTTTAAATCTAAGGATCAGAGAGAGGTATGAAAAACGCACTGTAAAGAGATTTTTGAAGTTGTATAGCCTATAAAAGAAGGATTGCTGGTGTATATTTTTCAAGAAAATATAATTTCAGGTTTTCTACTTCATAATTTCACGTTTCATTGTGTTACTTGCAGTTTCTGTAATTGTTTGTGAAATTTGCTAGCAATTTCTGAGTGAAATTTGTTTGTGAAACCTTCTCAGTGTGGTAATGAAAAACTAAATTAAATTATGAAGGAAATTAGACTAGATTAGATTCAACTTTATTGTCATTGCACATGTAAGGTACAAGGCAACGAAATGCAACGAAATTCATGCTAGTGTAGAATATGGCCCTTGAACTCACCTTTCCAAATTGATCGAAATACTGTTTCACATCTTCGATGGTGGTGTTGACAGACAATCCTCCAACAAAGATCTTCTTGGTTCTTGTTACCAGCTGAAAATACCAGAACATAATGAGACGATGAAATAATCAAATGCATCTACAGGATTTTCAACAAGACAACTAGGGTGCTATTTAAATACATATTTTCATAACAGCTCAAATTTAAAGGTAAAGTAAACAAGAGTCAGCTATTTTGTTGAGAAACAATGAGTATGTGTTCATTACATAAATAGGAGTTATGTATGTCTCTGTTCCAAAACATAGTGAGCTACTTTACTGTCAACACAGCTGCCTTCTAAGGGAGCATTTTAACTAAAAATGGAACCTCAAAAATGGAATTGAAAGAACTCTGATTCGGGACGCTCCACATAAGGAGAAACTCTGTCAGATTAACTATGTATTTACTATTTATTTTATGTGACTCACAGGGGAAACTTGATTTTAAGCTAACAATGCAAGGCACTAATATGCATTAAAAAATCTTATTCTTTACTATATTTGTAAAGAAAATAATATCTTTATTTAACAAGAACATGTTTAAATTATGGATGCTAAAAATGACCTCTAAAACATAAAACCAAATAATAAAATTTTAAAAAGTGACAGTAAAGACATGATGTTTAAATTATGGATGCTCATATTGACCGTTTAAACATAAACCAAAAGTACAAATTTTGATCGATTAATCCTATCAGTTATACGGTTTAAAATGTGTGTCTTTTTTTTTTTTTTTTTAAGTTGCTGCATAGTGAATGGTGAAAGATATACACGCTATACATATTTGTTAATTTATGGGCACGTGTCGACACATGCAACGTGCCTACAGACATATTTCGCTGAGCAAGCACCTACTTCACCTTCACTTAGTTAACTGATGCAGTATACGCAACACAATGACAAGTGGCAATATTGGTTATCAAAGAGTGAATCTGTGAGTAAATGTATTCAAATTCTGAATGGATTATAGCCTAGAGCGCTACCCTTATAATCACTAGAAAGCGTCACTCACCTTACTGTAGTGCATCACGAACTCACAAAGTTAACTTAATCAAAGAATATTCAAATAGAAATCAGTGCTTTTAAATTGTAATGATATTTCACAATATTACTGTTTTTACTGTATTTTTGATCAAACAAATGCAGCCTGGGTGAGCATAAGAAACTTTTTTGAAAATCATTTAAAAAAATCTTACCGACCATAGTATGCAATAAAGGTCCAAAAGAATTACTATAGACATTTTAGAGGAAATGTTTGTGACCAGTTGTTTAGTGTCTATTTAAAGTCCTTTTACCTATCATTTTAAAAGTTTTGTTTAGTTTAAGAAAAAAAAATATGATGCCCACTTTTCATGCCACTTCTCTGTGATATGGTGAAAAAGAAGGATCTTCAGAATTATGCTGCCTGCAGTTTGTCAGAGCTGTCACATCGAGAAAACACCTATGATGCTTTAAAACACTCACTAGGTTTCAGAACAGAACCTGCGTATTCTTAATAAGAAGTGACGTGTGTGACGTTAACCTGAACAGAGACTTGGCACTCACCTTCGGCTGAGCTCTGCGTGGGAAGGCCACCTTAGGGTCAATCTGAGAGAGAGAGAGAGAGAGAGATTTGTTAGCATGTGAATAAAGCTTCTTTGAATCTCGAGAGGGAATAACATGACGTTTATCTCGAGAGGGAAACGTCATGCATTTACGGAATCTGAGAGACAAAGATAGTATTTCATAAATATTCTCAAAATCCTCTCACAGCTGTTTAACAAACAGGCCTGTCGGTGTTTCCCAAGGATTTACTGATGTTAACACTTCTAACGTGTATAATGTAATCATTATATAAACAATAAGCCGTTATTCAGGACATTAAACTGTAGAAACTACTGAAATTATTGATCTAGCAGATCTGTTTAATCTCAGTCATTGTTTTCTTTAAGCAATCCACACAATGAATATGTAAGACACTATATTTAATTTATACCCCATTTAATTCCTTTATTGCTTAATGCCATAAAACATCATTTAATATGCAGCTAATATTTCAACTTAATGTTGTTCTTAAACAATATTCAGAAAAAGTCTTGCACGCAGAACCTGGCAGAAAATGAAAGCTACAACAGACAAATCCTCTGAAATATTTCAAGAGGAATTACATCAAATCCCCACCATCTGAATCATCTGACCATTGCAATTCATGTGAGAAAAACAAGAAAACCTCAAAGAAAACATCTTTACAGTTTATGCTTAAAGCTTTTATTTGTGCATGTTTTAAAAAGATCTATTTTGTCAAATAAATGCATTAAACTAATTCTTTTTAAATCGGGTTTCTGCAGGTTTTATGAAGGTATAGTTAAGACTTGTTAGGACCAAGTAAAGAAAATTTAGTAATAAATTGCAGGGAACACAATACATCAATCTGTTCTCAAAAAGGTTGTATTAGCAACACAATCTCCATTACTTTTTAATTCATTTGACATGTTCAGTCAAGTAAATGTTTCTTGATTTAATGATGTTTAGATATTTGTATTTAAAAACAAGACAAAAACACTGAGGAAGGTATTCATTTATTTTTTTGTACTGCATGCAACATTTGTGCCATGATATTATAGATTTAAGACTGCTCCACTTTTTATGGCCTTAATTTGTGAAATGGTGAACTAAGGCCTTTTAAGACCCATAAAAACACTGTTTAAAGAAGTTTGCTTTTGTTAAGATTACAATATAATATCAATGATATAAAAAATTGCTAAATTATCCTGCAAATTAAAAACAAAAAAAAAAAAATCAATACATTTGAAAGCAATGAAATTCTAATTATTTCAGTACAGATGGTTCCAATTGACTGAGATATATTTTTTAAAATTGCTTAATCTGCCAAGTTTCAAACAATTTAATCGTTTGATGTCTGTTACTCAAAACTATGTTTGTTGAGCAATAAATAAATAAATAAATAAAATATAAAAAAATGTGAAAAATAATCAAGATTAATTTGCAATTATTGCAGACTGGAGCAAGTTAAACTAAAAGACATACTGGAAAAAAAAAAAAAAAACTTGCAATCATAGTAGACAGATATATTTTAAATTAAAACTTAAAAAATAAAATAAAAATGAAAATGAAAGTTACACAACCACTTTATTGACTTGTGAACCGTACTTGATCATAATTCTGGAAATCTGGAGGGTCTAAATTATTCACTTAATTCCTAATATAATTCAGCATTATGAAACAATCAATAAAAAATCAGCAACATCATGAATTTGATCTAATCCCACTAGACCAGATTATGTCCATCCTAATTCTATAACCAACTCTAGCAACCCCATGCCATGCCGTTATGCACTGCCATTGATCTAAATGTCCTTCTACGCCAGCTAGATTCATGTGTACTGCTAGCATACAATAGCCATCTATTAGTACTCTCCAGCAAGGCTCTACGATGTTTATCTTACCAGTGTCTACAGTTTTAGTACTATGATTTCAGCTCTATACTCATAGTCACCTTTTGATCCCAAACCTCGTCCCAACCTGTGCACCAAAAATACCAAACAGACACAAAGAAATCATGTAAAATGTCAGTCTCACAATGAAACACAATGTCTCTCATGCACCACCATCATGTAAATTAATTTCACAGGATTCTTTAAAGCATTGGTTATCTTCAGGGGTCTTTCCCGTCTTAGCTGTTTTTTTATTTTTTATTTATTTTTATGTGAAATCCTCTGCTTTTTG
Source organism: Cyprinus carpio (assembly GCF_018340385.1). Taxonomy (NCBI): domain Eukaryota; kingdom Metazoa; phylum Chordata; class Actinopteri; order Cypriniformes; family Cyprinidae; genus Cyprinus; species Cyprinus carpio. The sequence continues at coordinate 5,750,761 of NC_056576.1, read as the reverse complement.
ATGGACAATAAGTAGTAGATTAACATTACTGTCAATTCATCTACTAGTTACATTTTATTTGCACTACAGTTCAAAAGTTTGGGTTTTTTGACTCTTATATAAGACTCTTATGCACACCAAAGCTGGATTTATTTGATTTAAAAAAAAAAAAAAAAAAAAAATAAATAAATAAATAAATAAATAAATAAAAACAGTAACATTATCAAATATTATTTAAAGTAACAGTTTTTATTTTAATATATTTTAAAAGTAATTCATTCATTTGATGCAAAGCTGAATGTTCAGCATCATTACTCCAGTCTTCAGTGTCACATGATCCTTCAGAAATCATTCTAAGATGCTGATTTGCAGCTCAAGAAACATTTCTGATTATAAATGCTGACAACAGTTTATGCTGCATAGTATTTTTGTGGAAAGCATGATACATTTTCTTTTCAGGATTCTTTGATGAATACAAAGTTAAAAACCAGCATTAATTTGAAATAGAAATCTTTTGTTACACCGTAAATGTCTTCACAATCACTTTTGAGTAAGTTAATGCATCCTTGCTGAATAAAAGTGTTATTTTTGATTGGTAGTGTATGTTAGCCCATTGTGACAGATAACAACAGAACTACCGTAAAACTAGATTTCAACATTTTCTGAAGAAAACAGTGACGACTGCCCCGGGAATAATCCTCTGTGATGAAAGGATGTAGTGGATGGTTACCGTGGCAGTTCCTTAGGTGTTCTGTGTGTTATTTTAATACAATGTCTAACAGTTTAGTAGTGATAGTAATAGCACACCTTTTCTCAAAAGGCTGTATAATTTGAGGAATCATTCAAAACGGTGTAGCCTAAGTATGTAAGATTTAATTCCAATGGTATGAGGTTTACAAATATCTGACCATACTGTTGTTTTAGATATTTGAACATTCTGCTTGCTTCAAAACATCACAATATCCGAGAATAACCAAAACTTTCCGGAATCCAAAATGAGGTCAGATATGACACTGCTACAGTTTTTGGTATCAGACCGAAAGAACAAACTGATAGAAACACAAGTGAGTGTGTGTGTTGTCAAAGGCTACTCCTTTTACAGGTTACTGGAACAGATCTGTTTTCAAACATTCAGCGAGACAATCCTCTTTTCAGGCCTGAGGGCAGGCAAAGCCTATCCCAACATCCAATCTCTGCTCGGAGCCGAGAGGGAGGAGATACAGAGAAAATAGATAGAGAGAGAGAGGCAGGAAGGGGTGAGGGCAAATTAATCAGCACCAAACAGCAAAGACAAAAAAAAGTGAATGAAAACAACAAAGGAGAAGAAAGAGAGAGAGAGAGAGAGAGAGAGAGAGAGAGAGAGAGAGACAGAGAGAGAGAGAGAGAGGGAGGGAGCAATTCAGCTAAAACAAAACCTGCTAGTGAAAAGCTGAGGGTGTTGATTGTGTGTGTGTGTGTGTGTGTGTGTGTGTGTGTGTGTGTGTGTGTGTGTGTGTGTGTGTGTGTGTGTGTGTGTGTGTCAGGAAGCCCCCTCTGCTTCCATTAATTATGAGGACAAAGATGAACCCCAAACAGATGGGACAGAGAGAGGTCCACCCCCTCCTGAGCACCCACGCACACACACACACACACACACACACACACTGCCTTTTACTCCACAGTCATCAACAAACCAAATCAAGTTACACAACTATAATTCAAATTCACTCTTTACATCTGCTTCGTACACAAGAGCTCATGTACACTTCTTTTATGTTACGTTAAGCATCACTATTACATCTCATATAGTTAATATTAGTGATTTGAACAAACCTATGACAAATATTAAACTTTAGCAAGTACACCAGCCTGCATTATCTGTGCAGCATGAATGATGGGCCTTTAGTTTACTAAACCATTTACTGGACTTAAAACAATGCACTAAATACCATACTAATAGATAAATAAATAATAATTATGAGAAAAAATGTTGGACTTTAAACTGTAATATTAGACCATATACAGTGGGGATGCATCCGTAGGACTAGGCTAAAACTAAGCTAATATCATGTCACATTACGCTGTTATGGAAGCACGCAGGAAACACGAGGAAACATAAACAGTCTTTAATCCAAGGAACACGGGAAATCCACACAATGGGCACTGGAGCAAACACATGTACACAACGAGTAGACACGACAAACACAGAACGCAAAAGCATGGACTTAAATACAAGGGATAATTGGGAAACACAGGCAACATCAATGGAACATTATCAAACTAAATGGGGACAGGAATATGACCAAATAAGGACAAAGAGGAACAGAAACAGGTAAACCACAACAAAACAGGTCAATCCTGACATATCATATTTATTGTTCTATGGCTTCCCCTGTTGTTCTACGGCGCGAGGATGCGCCTTCTGGGAGGGGGGGGTATGCACGGGTGGGAACTTAGGAGGAGGCTCGGGAGGAGGACGGACACCCGTGAGGGGGCCAGCAGACAGAGTCCAGGGAGGGAGGAGCCAGGGAGGAAACAGAAAGAGCCAGGCCGGTATAGAAGGAGGGAGGAGCCAGGGAGGAAACAGGAAGGACTTGGAGCAGGAGAACCCAAGTTGGACCCAGGCCACAGCCATAACTGTGGCCCACGGTGAAGCCGACAGAGGGAGGAGCCATGGAGGAGGAATGGCCGACTCCAGGGGGCTGACCAACAGCGGTGGAGGAGCCTGAGGCAGAGAGCCAACGAGTCAGAGGGATGTCGAGGATCGGGGGGGCCAGGATGGAGCCGAGGGCTCTGGCGACCGAGGCGGAGAGCCGAAGAACAACGGCAAAGCAGGAGTAACTGAAGACCAAAGTGGAGCTGGCGGGAGGGGGGAGCCCAATGGAGCCAGTGGGACAGAGTGACAGGATGCAGCCAGAGGAGCAAAGTCCTGAGGCGATGGCAGGTCGACACCCGACCAAGGCAGAGCCGGAGGGAAGAGGGAGCCTGGTGGAGCTGGTGGACTGAGGGGTGACGGTGGAGGCAAGGGAGCTAGGAGCCAGGACGAGGCGGAGTCCAGTCCTTGGAGGCTGGAGGTGAAGGAGAGGAATGCTCCAGCCATGGCGACAATGGAGGATGGCAGACCCGCGGAGCTCACACCGTATAAATGGTGGGCTGAGGGCAAGCAGAGGTGCTGCCAGATGACATGGGTGGAGGAGGCAGGAGTGGGTGTTTATTCGTGCGCCTTCGGCACTCTCAGGCCTACCCTCCAGCATCAAAGCCTACTCCTGGCTGGACTTGGGGACAGGAGACAAAGGAGGGCTGGACGGGACCAGCAGGGATTAATGAGAGATGAGAGGGGGCCAGTCAATCTCCAGATCTGTTTCCCAGTCAGTAAGCTGCCCCTCTACATCTAGCAGTCCCAGATGCACAATAAGTTCACCCTCAGCCATGGTGCAGTGGGCGGAGCTCCACTCCGAGCTCTCACTGTCCACGACTTGTTCCCTCGTAGTGGGCACTGTTGTCAGCTTTCGCACCTGGTCTGATGGGTTAGGCTCAACATCAGGGGCGATCCTCCACTCAGTCGCTCGGTTTTGTGCTGGCTCGTTGATCGCGGCGGTAATAGGCTCTCCGTCATCGATGGGCTCGGGCTGAAGCTCCGCACCGCAGGGAGATGGTAGGCTGGGCACTGGGTCTGGAGTCCACTCCACGAAGGTGGCGAAATTCTTTCGAGGACCATCTTCGGACAACGGCGCTGTCCTCGCGGTGTTCAAGTTCGCATCATAGAATGAGCAGAGCCCGTCTTCAGTGCAGCTGGTGGTGCTAGCTAACAGCCGGAACAGTCTCATATAGACCTCGAGAGAACTGTCCGCCTGCTCCAGCAGGAGGAGGAGGAATTCCGGAAGGGTGAAGGGATCCATACAAACAACGGAAACAAAAAACACTGAGGAAAAATTGTAACAAAAACGGAGGGTAAACACACGGAGGTAGCTGTGTTGGTCAGGTCTTCTGTCACAATACACTGTTATGGAAGCACGCAGGAGGCAAGAGGAAATGTAAACGGTCTTTAATCCAAGGAACACAGGGGGAATCCACACAATGGGCGCTGGAGCAAAAAGACGCACACAACGAGTAGACTCGACAAACACAGAACGCAAAAGCATGGACTTAAATACAAGGGATAACTGGGAAACACAGGTGACAGGGGCAAACCACAACAAAACAGGTCCATGATCCTGACATATCAAGGTTCAATAAAAAATGTAATTAATTTGAATATATAATCAATCAAATCAAATTATAAATATTATATAATCAAAATAATTACATAAATAAATATATTTATATATAATAAATAATTATTGAAAATATAAATATATTATTGAAAATATAAATATATTAAGACTAGATTTTTAAAAACCCTAATATTATTAGCTACATAGCTTTTTAGAAATCTATATTTCTATATATACAAATCTATATAAAATTATATGTAATAGATAATACAGTATTATTAATACTATATTAATAACAATATTTTATTTATCATTTTTATAAATTATATTTAATAATTATAACAAAATTTGAATAATAAAATGTTTTAATGTAAACCGTTATCAAACTTTCATACTGTGTATTTTAATCTTTTGATGCCTCATTTCAGAGGAAGTAAATTACCTTTAATTTCGGCCATACATAATATCATTACTAATACATTCTTTTTTTAAATGGATAGCAACATCAACAATGCATATTGTTCCTAGGCTGCTTTACAAGGAATATTAGTAGTGAGCAAGATAAAGGAGACTGTAAAAAGGAAAAAAGATCTTAAGATGCTTAAGTAGAGATCATGAAAGGAATCAAAATTCCTCCTTGAGCTGGAACATAATTAAAACTATTTATACAAAACTTACACAAAAACAATCATTATCAGTACAGGCAAATATTTATATATCAGTGCATCACTGTGTTAAAACTAAAGGTGTTTGATTGTGCTGGTGGACGCAGAACTGCTGTTGTATATGGGACTGGGCCATCAAGGTCACTGTGCATGAGTGAACAATGGCAAAGCAATTAGCTAACGATGCTCGTTAATGAGGCTCAACAACCCCAGACCATGACCAAGATGGTACAAAGGTGAGTGTGTGTGTGTGTGTGTGTGTGTGTGTGTGTGTGTGTGTGTGTGTGTGTGTGTGTGTGTGTGTGTGTGTGTGTGTGCTGACATGATGCAAAATCTCCGGAGAGGCTTTGGCTTTAGCCATGTAGCTACATCGGAAATGCGATCCAGTTTGTTTCCCTCAATCCGATTAGTTGCTTTGACGATCCATACTAATTACGGTCAGGGAATTCTCTCTCTCTCTCTTTTCTCCCTCCATCCTGTGGCCCGCACCTCGTCATGCTGTCAGCATTTGAGAGCTAATCTCCAAAATCTGCCGCTAAACCGACATACACATGCATACACGTCAATGACGCACTCAAGGCCTCCAACGAGATTCTCATCCAAACCATTTAAAGTGTCCTTGTACTAGTTCTCCATGATGCACAACTCAGGACTGTCTCTGGCATTGAAATACAAACTGAAAAACTTTTAAAAAGCTAAAATTAAAAAAAAAGCATATTATGCACAAGCATTGCGTGTTAAAAGCAGAGTTAAATACATAAACCCATCAAGCCACGAGCTATAAAGACACATACGTTCTTTACTATGCTTTCATTTTGTGTCTATTTCTATTAAAACAGCAACTCATTTCTACCAAACACACGCCATTAAGAATAAATAACCATTGAGTCTAGCAGATCTGTTCGCTGTATGATCAATTCAACTTGTAACTACATGAGCATATCAGAGCTGAATGTGCAATAAAACTGAAAAAGCAATTTCAGGAATGAATGAACAGTCAGATTGCTTGTGCATTCATTGCAAATTTGAATAAGCAAAACTGATGTGTTTATTAAGCAGCAGTTTTTAATCTCTGTTGCTACACGAACATGTTTAATTGAAGCACTTGTTCAAATATTTACTTTATTTGACAGATGTGGATCAAGACTCACATTTGCACTTGCTCAGGTTTGATATTAGCCATTTGTCTTTTTATATAGCATTGACCTTGTTTATATTTTTTTTAACAAATGGAAGAAATGCATGCTTTTATTAGTAGTCTTTCCTAATGCATTACCAGTGTTGGGGAAAGTTACTTTTAAAAGTAATGCATTACTATATTGCGTTACTCCATAAAAAATTAACTAATTACGTTACTTAGTTACTTTTTATGGAAAGTAATGCGTAACGTTACTTTTGCATTACTTTTTAAATCTGGACATGGCTTGCTTGTTTTTAAAATAAAAAACTTCAATTTTTGGCAAATATAAAAGCCTTTTCACAACGAAAGTGAAATGATTACACCTCAGGCTGAAGGGAAAGTAAATTTACGTCCGTACAGTAGAATGCAGAAGAAGAAATTTCAACACACTTCAGCAATAAAAAAAGACACACAAATCTTTGTCTAGAGTAATTCCTGCTTATTACTATGGTTGAACTGGATCATCGAAGGTCAGAAGCAAGGACATTGGTTTATAGAATGGTATTAAATACATAAAGGATATTTGTGTTGTTTAACATTTAATTATTGCAGGTTTGCGTCATATTCCAAGTTGCATTATTTTTATTCATTTTGAGGAATACTGACTTTTTATTTGTCAATTCCAATATTTTTTTTCTGACTATTATTCATATATCAGGCTTTACAGGGTTAAGATACAGCTAAGACACATTTCAAAATATTGTACACGCACACAGATACAGCTAAGACACATTTCAAAATATTGTACATGCACACATTTTAAAAAAAAAAAAAAAAAAAATATTCACAACACAAAAAAATCATTTATATCCAATTGTTGGATAAATGCACATTCTATCACGTCTGTTTGTAATTTTGCTTTGTTTTTATGAGATTTGACAATATATGACCTCTCGTTTCCAGAGCTCAGACACCCCTCTACCAGCCTATCCTCTTTCACTCGTTCTTCTAAGGGCCGATAGCATGAAAAAACACTCTCAGCATGGCACATTCTTTCTGTTTTCAACACGGACCCTTTCACAATATCTTCTTTTCAGTTTCTCGCATGGATGGCAAATGCAAGAAACAGGAAAACACCCAGAAAAGGCTACAGAAGGACTGAAATTTTTGAGTGAAGAAGGACAGCATGGAAAGGCTTTACTGTCACATGCAAAACTTTACAGTACCACATCAAATATCAAATAAAACAGCACATACTGCCATCTGTGTTACAGACTGTTGACGATGCCTGTGCAGTTCAGCTGGAATCTCGAAATGCAGCTGAAAGTGGACAAGGAGCTGTTTGCACAATGGTCTTATCTATCAAAATTGCTTCCTGTTATTGCGAATCCCTCCCCACGCAGCCTTTCAGACCCCCCCGGAGTGACCTAATAACCCACAGCAACCCCCTCAGTGACCCCACGAAAACATTAACACAACAGAGCCTCAAATACCATACGAAAAGGCCTTTCAAACCCATCAATACACAATTAACACTGATTAGCCTTTGCATCACACCACAGCACAGAAAACAGAGCTTTATTTCATAGGCTACCTGTAATGGAGATTTATATCAACACTATCAGTATCAGGATGTTTTTTACGTGACTGAAAATACAGTAATATTGTGAAATATTGTTACAATTTCAAATAATTATTTTCTATGTGAATATATTTTTAAAATGTAATTTATTCCTGTGAAGCAAAGCTGAATTTTCAGCATCATTACTCAGAAATCATTCTAATATGCTGATTTGCTGCTCGGGAAGCATTTTTATTATTATCAATGCTGAAAACAGTTGTGCTGCTTCATATTTTTGTGAAAACCTAAAGTTCAAAACAACAGCATTTATTTTAAATATAAATATTTTGTACCACGATCCATACAAATGTCTTTACTGTCTCTTTTGAAAACTTTAATGCATCTTTTCCAAACAAATGTATTAATTTATATAAAAAAAAGATCGTACTGTCCCCCACCTTTTGAAAAGTAGTGTAAGTTTGCATAAATATTTCTCCAGTTGTTGTCTAACATACAAACAACTGCACAATTCACAACATAAAAGACCATACACATAAATAAGTATTAAATTTACTTCCTTAATAGACATATTATAGAAGAAAATGTCTTTTTCAATAAAATCAGTTTCCTAAAGGATAAACCCTGGCCCTACGTTTAAGATTCACTTATTAATACGCATTACGAAAATAAAACACATAGCAAACTTTGACTTAATACATGTCTTCATCTGTCCTTCTTCCGTATGAATTCAAGCAAAAAATACTTTAGATTTATGTTTGAATTACATAATCATTTCAAACTACATTTAATGTAACAATGATGCCATCCATTTTTCAAAACAGAAAATAAAGAGATTTTACATTATTCTACACATCAACATCAAGTGTTGTGCATATCTTATGGAGGGTCATAGCAGTTAATGGGTGTGTTTAAGAGTGTGTGACACTCTCGGATATAACCAACAAAGTTGTTATGGTGATGACAGTCCCACATGACGACCGAACCCAAGAGACTGAAGTGTTGCGAGGATGAGTCTCTCCGCGCAGCAGTAGTGTTTAAGTCACCATCAAAACTTGCATCTAAACATAATTCGGCTAGCCTCATTCTTTAATGTGAAAGGACTAGAAAAAGGCCACAACACAGCCCAAATTTTACAACAAATAAATACACACACACACACACAGCTCGTAAGGGCATCTCTGTAGTAAAGCTCTGGCTGGTTTTGTCTGCTGACACACCCACACAGATCTGACAAAGGACCATCAGTGAAGTCCCAGGACTCACATATTCAAACACGACCTGGGCGTTTATTCAAATACAGCTACTAGCAAGCACGCTACTCTGTGCAATGTGGTCAATACTGGACAAAAAATTCTGGAGCTCAACATGTATTATGTTTCATAGCTTTTCAGGTTGTTTTCCTTTCCATTAAAATCCTCACAGTTTGGTAATTGTGTCATATCAGTACTTAAGTATTCTGAAATACCATATATTCATGCCATTTACATCGGTGATTCTCAACTGGTGGGTTGCATCCAAAAATGAGTTACAAGTCTGTTCTGATCGGCTCACAGACATCAGGGATAACACAAAGCTAAATAAATATAATAAAATCCAAGCATTTACCCATGCAAAGTCATAATAGCAAAATTTACTATTTAAACAGAGGAGCTAAAGCTCTTTTTTGTGATCTTTCGTTGTTGACGTCAAAGGCTGTGCATCCAAACAATCTTCATAGTACTACAAGTTCACCCGTCACTAAGACTAATATATTATAACATTTAGCAGCGTGTTTGGCTGGTAAATCACTTCTGCTGTTGCTTATGCGTTTACAAAATTGCCAATTTTCCTATTCAGTCAATATCATATTAATCATTTGACTACTCTTGGACCTGTGCATCTCATTTCATACATTTCAGTGTTTAACTTAAGATTGTCAAATCTGGCTTCTGAGGCAAAACCAGTTGAAAAACATAATGCAAATTAAATTAGACTTCAATATACAGGTCTCAAACTTAAATAAAATAAATAATAACACAAAACAAACATGTCTTAAATGTGACTACAGCAAATTATCACACATCACAAGTGTGGACAGACAAAAACAGAATCTAATTCTTTAGTTTAGTAATGGTAATATAGAGCTATTTGCATAGATACCATAATAGTGAATTACTGCATTGTACTTCAAAGAATACCATGATATTTTACGATAACAGCATGTTTTATTAAATAATAATAACACTAACTTCTCGACCATTCACAGAGGTTCTTAAAGAATATACACAAGACTTTTGCAGTTTTGATCGAATGCTAGAAGCTTTTGAAAAGTTTGTTTCTGCCCCGTTTCGCTCCCCTGGTTGCCATGACGATGAAAAGCGCGAAAGAACGCTTTCATGTGGCGCGCTCTGCGCCAGACCGACCTGCTGGAACGGACCTCGCGCCTCGTGCATATGAAGTTAAAATGATCTTAGGAAACGAAAACCACCGAGAAGCATTCGTCCGACTGAGGGCTTAAGGGATAAACTAAAGAATATGAAGCATGTGCTCCAAAAAACATTGTTTGTAGCCAGTAACTGATGCAAGTTGGATGTAACACTGACCCTCGTAGAGCATGCAGAACTAAATTTTTCTAGATTCTGTGCAATTATATTTGCATTTATATAAACAAACAAATCACTGATATACAGAATAATAAAATGATCGAGAAAAAAAACTCACTGTTTTTGAATCCAGCTCGTGTCTGTTTTGGGCCAAAACTTTATCCACACCGGTCTGGTCTACATAGGTGACAAATCCAAACCCCCTGCGCAAAAGCAGTGCATGCACAAACATTACGCATAAGAATTAAGTTACAAAACACACATACAAACAAGTCAGCAGTGGATGTGCGCGCGCCTCCCCCTCACCTCGACCGCTTTGTAACCGGATCCCGCATCACCATACACTCCTTCACCTCGCCGAATTTACAAAAGTATTCCTTTAGCCCTTCTGGAGAAAGAAGAACAGAATGCATTTATTTCATAACACCAGTTTAGTGACGCAAATCATGTTTGATGTACCTTAAACTGAAAGTTTGCTGATACTAGTTCAGCAATGAGACTTACCATTTGCATCTCAACAAAAGTGCTCATTATAAAGCTCTGGTAAGCATTCTTATTATAATGTTCCAAGCTAAGCTGAGTATTTGAATAACAACACAGGCATGCAACCAGAGATTTTCCACACTGCATGTTGCATTTATTCAACCACATCAGTGCCTCCTAACTAGTGCCCTTGCTTTCACCTTAAATCACCACGATATATATATATATATCTTCTGTAGCTTTCGTGGAAGTATTGCAAGAGACGTTTTATGATAAAACATGCCGAGTATTGATCTATAAATATTCACCTATGTAATGAATAGCTAAAGCATTAGGCTCGCGCGTTGAATGCATGCTTTGATTTCTTGGTGCATGAACTATTTGCTTTCTGTTTCTAACCAAACAAATGCTCCTACGAGCTCATAGCAGACCATGCGTGAGACTTTTTGTGGAAGTAGCACGCAGGATGTCTCACCTTGTGTCGTCTGCCAGCTCAACCCGCCGATGAACATTTTGCTGAAAGGTGAAAAAGAAAGTCAGATCAGACACCTGAAAGTCAACTGAAACGCTACCGATTATTGGTGCATGTGTAAATACAGTAATCAACACGCAAAAATCATCATAAAGCAAGCGGAAAAGTGTAATTCGGCCATGATGGATGGATGGGTGCCGTTATTTCCAATGAAAACGCAGAACTGATTATTTCCTCTCCGTTAAAAAGTAAGAAGTTCGATCATCCCCGTTTGAAAAAGCGAAATGGAATGTAATAATATAATGTGTTGGAAACAATATAACAGTTCCAAATGTAACAGATGGAAACAATGTAACAGCGCGCGTCCTAGTAAGAGGGAGCATGGAAACAATGTAACAGTGAGGCTCCTGGCTGTTACATTGTTTCCATTTTCGCTCTTTCGTAAAGGAACCCGCGCTTGTGTCTTTTGTCTCCGGTGCTGTCTTTCCTCTTGGTCCCAGAACTCTCAGGTTTAAATGAATAGATTTATATATACATCTCCCGTTCGCGAGGAAAAGTCAAGCGGAGCGCGCAGAAAGGAAGCTTTACCAGGGGTCGTGTGGGGAGTCCTGCGTGGAGGACGACAGGCTGCTCTGACTCCCTTCTGTGTCCATTCCCGTGTCCCTCTGTTGCCCGGACTGTGAGCCGAACGGGAGCCAGGAGTCTCCAACTCAAGAGCGGGTGGCCCGAGGGGGTGGGGGAGGGAGCCCGTCTGGAGGAGGACGGGCCAAGCGTGGATTACGCACACACGTAGGCACCGCCTCCCGTTCGACTTTTCCCGGACTCTCGTAGTCTGCTCCGCCCCCTCTTTCTCACCGCCGCCCGCTTTCATGTGCTGTTGTACAGTAGTCAAGTCGAAACGTGGTCAGTCTGAAGAAAGAGACAGACAGACAGACAGACAGACAGACAGACAGACAGACAGACAGACAGATAGACAGATAGATAGATAGATAGATAGATAGATAGATAGATAGATAGATAGATAGAATAAAAAGATGATGAAAAAAAAGAAAGAATGAACAATCAACAGAAAAAAAAAAAAAACACAACAGACTGTGATATATATATATAAAAGAATATATATATTATATACTATGATATATATATATAAAAGAATATAAAATAAGAAGTAGACAGTGATACAGATGATATACAGATAGACAGACAGACAAATACATAGATTAAGACTGTTGTGTCTATTGTGTGTATTATCAACCAAACCAACCCAGCGCTGTCTATAGCCAAGCAGCAGCCAATATCACACAGCATCAGGCTGAGTTTGGTGATTGGTAGTCTGGATTTCAGAGGCCTGAATTGGCACAAAGTGAAGACCAGGTGATTGGTGGTTTGTATGTGTGGGTGGGGCTTACAGACTGACCACAACCATTTGTAGTCCTCAGGGAGGTGTGCATTGTTCCTCATAAACATCAGCGTCTCACATGGTATTGTTATCATTTTTAATGTTTTGTTATTTTGTGATTTGTACTGACATTCAGAGGTCATGCAGGCTGAAAAAAATAGTTTAATAATTCGGAATATTAAAGCCTGTTCCAAAATATATTTACTGGCTCTGAGCACATTTACCTTGAAACATAATTCCAAAAATGTAAACAATTTATACCAAACTATGTGGTTCACAAAACATCTCATGCAAAAATAAAATGTGGATTTTATGTTTCCTAATTTGTTTACTTCAATAAAGCAAAATAAAAATGACATCTGCATCTGCATCTCTATGACATTTACATTTAATCATTTTGTTATCCAAAGCAATTTATCATACAAAAGCCAACAATATCAGCAGTTAAGAGCACAAAAGCTAGAGCAGAAGTGCACCTGCAAAAAGAAAGTAGTACAAGTTAAATATATGCAACGTGATATTTCAGTGGATGACAAGAAAACAGATGCAAAGTGAAAATCTGAATTATCAGATCCAAAATCATACTCATGCACCAAAAGTTTTGAGAGCAGTTCATAGGCTGAACAGGTAGGAATGCATGCCACAATTTGTAAAAAATTTGCGTGCTTATGTATCACGGCTCAAGAGTTTGTCAGCACGGTTGCCCGGTGTGTGTGTGTGGGTGTGGGTGCATGCTTGTATATTTGATTGTGGTCTCAGTACAAGTGTGTGTGTGTGTGTGTGTGTGTGTGTGTGTGTGTGTGTGTGTGTGTGTGTGTGTGTGTTGTATATGTGTGTGTGTGTGTGTGTGTGTGTGTGTGTGTGTGTGTGTGTGTGTGTGAAGAAGCAGTATGTAGGACAGCGCCCCAGCGCTCCCGACTGGAGCTATGGGCGTGCTAAATTTCTGCATGCATGATCAATGGCTTTGAATAAATAGAAAGAGGGAGAGGGGGAGGGTAAAGAATTAGTTTGAAAGGGGGTTGAGAAGAGGTTGAAAAACAGAATGACGAGACAAGATGCATTTATGATAAATCTCAACCTCATTATGAGAATTGCACAGGAAAAGTACCTCAACAGTGGGTGACAATGAGTGATGTACATCTGTTTTCATATGCAACTTTTTATTCTTTTGCACTGGCTGGCGGCTTAAACACAGTCCTTTGAAGTTGGTTTGGACATGACAGGACAGGAGTCAATGAAGCAGGTTCTGGAACTGCACAAAAGAGCTGAAGAAAGCAAAATAAGAAGTTACACCCCAGATAAAGAATATGGCATATTTACAGGGGGCACTGGGGCTAGTTGTCACAGAGGTTATGAAATTTTGAGTCAGAAGTTCAATTACACAAATTCTTCTTTTCTCCAGCAGTGCTTTTGTATGTAGAAAATTGCCATAAATGAAAATTATATTTGTGAATTCTGTCTTCTGAAGTTACATTCCCATCACATTTTTGCTGTAGCTGTTGGGTAACAAGTAAACAATAAAGCCACACATCTTAACTGGATTTTAACATGTTTCATATGAAAGATTGTTTCTGCCACGGGATTAGAAAAAAAAAAAAACGGTGGAAACAAGTTTTCATAGTTTCATAAATGTCAAATTGGGGTATATTGTTACAAATGTTGTAATTATATATAATTTATTAAATACAATTTATGCTGGCTAAAACAATATGAGTGTTACCTTTCATATTAATATCTATAACCCAATGTGACAACTTACCCCATATAGTGTGACAACATGCAATTTGTGGTAAATGAAAAGAAACTGACTTTCAGAAATGAAACCCACCCTGAGAAATATTTATTGGAGTCTCCACTATATGCTTTTTTCCCACAATAATGTTGATTGCTTTAGCCTTGCATTCTAAAAGTTTATTATATCATAAAATAGTCTTATGAAACATGACGATGAAATGTTTTGCTCTGTTTCTTCCCACTCTTTCTTTACCCAAACTTGCACAGTCACACAAACTAGTGTGATTTTCTTGGCCATTCATCACTCCTGTGGCTCTTTTGACCCTGGGTCTCACATGCTATTGTTGCTCTTTAACCTCTGTCAACCCTGAGACCTGCTCCCGACTCACTGATTCTGTTAAGCAGGAAAGGAGGCCTAACTTTGGCCTCTTTGTCTTTTCCTAATTTTTGAGATAAAGTGCAAAAATGAATGAGAGAAAAGTCACCATTAGGGCTACAGACAATACATTTTTATTTATTTATTTTTAAAAATTGTTTTTGCTCACCAAGGCTGCATTTATTTAATCAAAAATATAGTAAAACAGTAATATTTTGAAATATTATTACAATTTAAAATAATGATGTTCTACTTGAACATATTTTAATGTAAATGTGATGTAAAGCTGAATTTTCAGCATCATTACCCCAGTCTTCAGTGTCACATGATCCTTCAGAAATCATAATAATATGCTGATTTGCTGCTCAAGAAATATTTCTGATTATTTTCAAGGTTGAAAATGTTGTATTTTGCTGCCTATTTTTTCAAAATTCTTTGATGACTAGAAAGTATTTCTCTTTTAAAAAACAGCATTTATTTTAAAATATAATTATTTAGTGAATTTATAAATGTCTTTACTTTTGATCAGTTTAATGCATCCTTGATGAATAAAGGTATGGATTTCTTTATAATAAAAAAAAAAAAAAACTAACCTGAAATTATAGATAAAAATTATATATATATATATTATAAATATATATATATATTATATATATATATATATATATATATATATATATATATATATATATATATATATATATATATATATTTAAATGATATATAAAAATTGTATAGAAATAATTTTTACGAAGAATTTGCTAGTAAATTTCACAAAATAATTACAAAGAAATTGAAAGTAATACATTAAATTAAATGTTAAATTTTGAAGAATGAAATAGTGTTTTCTTGGAAAATGTACTCCAATAATCTATGCTTTATTTAAAACTTTGAAAAATATTTTTTACAAGCTATATTCAGTTCATATTGTGATCTCTGACCTGTAAATGCTTCATAAATATTGTAAATGTGTATAGTCATGCCAATTAACCTTAGCAAACTGACTCAGACAGCTGAACGTGTATCTGTTTGTGTGAGTGATTGCAGTAGGCAAGTTATATAGCACAACATGTTCAATTTAGATCTAGACTCCCTGTAAATCTTCTTACATTAAGTTACCAAGGAGTGAACTTGGCCAGATTCTGATTGGATAAGAGCATCCGATGAGCCAATAAGGAAGACAGACTGTTTCCATTCAGGAAGTAAGCACCTGAACACGATGTACAGTCATCACACCTTTACCTCCAATACTGAACACACATCTTATCCTTAGGGGGAAGGCGCAGCACTGCTGCCAAAAGGAAGAGAGGTAAATAGAGAAAGAGATGGAGCAAAACGAGCACATCAAGGCCAATTGTACTGTCATCAAGATCGCACGAAACTCACATGTGACATCCCTCCTATCCAGATTACCTGAGTCAGAGATCCACAGGCTGCAAGAACAGCCCGATCACCAGTCGAATATCTCTCTTAATCCTTTTTCCATGCCCCCCTCCTTCCTTCAACATATCAGCACCATTCCTCGCCTCTATTTATAGGACCACAGCGTTCCCTCTTTCTGTGGGATGAAGGGGGGTTCGTTTTGGAACTGCCTGGTTAGTGAATGGGTTACTGAAGGATTTTGGTGGGGGTCAAGACGGAGGACATGGGAATCCCCTACTGACCAGGGGACATTTATTTTTACTTTTTATTTGTTTAACATATGTCAGATCAGGTGAATTGGTTTGGTGTGTTCTTAAAGGGGAAGTTTACCCTGAAAGGGAAATTCTGTCATTGTTTACTTATGAGTTGCAAACCCCTGACACTTTCTTTCATCTGTGGAGCATAAAAACGGATGTTAGGCAGAATGTACAAGCAGCTCTTTTCCATAAAATTGTAGCATAAGAGCCATCAAACTCCTAAAAGACTGAAAAAGCACCATAAAATTAACCTGTGTGATATTTAAGTCATTATTCACTGAACATGTTTGCTTTAATTACTAAATGATTAATAGCAAATAGATTTAGTTTCTCACATGGTTTCAATTTAATGCATCCTTGCAGAATTAAAATATAAATTTATAAAAAAAAAAAAAAAAAAAAACATACTGATTCCAAACTTTTGAACAGGTAATGAGAAGTAAAATGTATTAAATTTTGCACATTTTCAAAAACGTTTAAAGCATAAATATCATTAATGTTTTTAGATTTATGCTTAAAACAAATTATATATATATGAAAAAAAAATGCCAATCCTATTTAAAACTAAAGGATGTTTAAATATTTGTTACTATAAGACATACATACATACATACATACATACATATATATATATATATATATATATATATATATATATATATATATTATATATTTACAGTACAAATATTTCAACATCCTTTAAACAACATAAAATTTGCTTATGAAAATATTGATAATAAACAATGGTGTTTGTCAGTGCAATACAATTTCAAGGCTTTTTGTGAGTTTTTGTGAGTACCACACCAAAAGTCTTGGAAAATGTTACAGTATTTCTTGTTATGTTTTCAGCTAATTTCAATAACACCATTTTTTTTTTTTTTACATTTTAAGAAATTATTGAAGCAAACAAGTTAGACATTTCACACAGAAATTTCTAGTAAACTGAAAAAAAAAATATATTAATAATATCAGCAGTAAACTAAACAAATTAAACTGAAATAGCATTTCATTTTCCTACTTTTTTTTCAGTGTATAGCGGTCCAAGAGCTGTATAAACTTTGTTTTCACCTGACAAATAATACAATTGGTGAAGAAATCCTATAGCTGCATTGAGAAGGACCCAGGCCACTTATAAAGATCAAAATATCACAGAGACTTGAGGGTGAACTCTTTTGACTCTTGGTCATAAAGTAACCACATAGCAACACCCTAGCAACCGCAAAGTAATGCCTTAGGTCTTATTATTACATATTGAGGAGGGGAGATTTGCATGGGGATGCACCATTCACATTTTCGTCAGAAGATGTGAAAACTGTTGATAATGATCTCAATCTGAATATCCATTGTTCCCCAGTTTCTTCATGTTGTTCCAAATCTGCAAAAGCATTTTTAAAGTTTGTGGCCTTCATCTAGAGAGAGATTGTTTTAACAGGCTTGTTTTTAACAGACTCTTTTCTTTTGATTTTTGTTATTTTGGGTGCTGGAAAGGCCAGGACTTATTCAGCCAAAACTGAATTCATTACAACATTTTTCCCCTTTTTATTTTTTGAAAAGCCCCTACTTCGACATAGACTAAGAAATATTTCATAAAAAAATTCTCACATCATTCAGTCACCTTCATGTTCTTATTTCTTCCATGGAACACTAAAGGACACTTGCAGAAGGTCCAAGCTGCTCTTTTCCATACAATGAAACTAACAAAAACACCTTAAAAGCACCATAGAAATAACATATTTAAAAATATATATATATGAGTGTACACTATAGTTCTAAATAATTCTCTTAAGCTCACCAAAGCTGCATTTACTTGATGTAAAAACAGTAAAATTATAAAGTATTATTACAACTTTAAAAAAAACTGTTTAGTATTGCAATATATAAAAAAAAAATCAGAAATTTCAGCAGCCATTTATAATAATAATAGTAATAATACAAAATTAATTTTAGGATTTCCTTGATGAGTAGAAAGTTCAATTTATTTGAAATATAAATATTTTGTGACTTTATAAATGTCTTTACTGTTTATATTTTTGATCAATTTAATTCTGTACTTGCTGAATAAAAGTATTCATGTCTTAAAAAATCTTACTAACTCCACAAACTTTTGAGAAGTAAACTTTTTATGCTGTTTAAAGCATACCATTAAAATGTTATTAGATGTGTGTGTGTTTTTTTTTTTTTTTTTTTTTTTAAAAGAGTGTGTGTGTGTGTGTGTGTGTGTGTGTGTGTTTAAAAGAGTAAAAGTAAAAACTTTTACAGTAAAAACTTTTAAACAACCTTTTATTTACATGCTGTTATCAGTGCACTAAATTAAATTAAATTAAATTAAAGTGTTCCTCTCTGCCGTGGTCTCTGCATCCCTTCACTGCACAGAAAAGTGCAGTGCAAACATGCTACAAAACATCTCCTTTTAAATTTCACAGATGACAGAGTCAATAAATGATGCCCGAATTTTCATTTCTGAGTGACTGACTCCTTTAACTGCAGTAAACGGCACAGTAAACTATAATGACGCAGTATTTTTCTCAGTGAGCGACAGCATGAGAGGTCACAGGGTGAATCTCGGCTCGTCTCTCACGGTGCCACTGCTGTCATCGTTGCACACTGTAAACCAACACTCATATAGATCCCCCCGCCCCCCCGCCTGCCACATCGACTCAGTTACACTTGTTCTTTGCTGTCCAGCTGCACACACACACACACACAAGTGTTTTGTATCGAGCGAAGCAGCAGAGAAGATACCAATCACTGTTTACTTTATTTGATTTCTTTCCCATATCTTGTGAACAACTGAGGTCTGATGTGATTTTTGCCAATGTGCGTATATGTGTTTCACAGTTTGCCCCGCAATTATTTTTGCCAGTATATCTGATTGAAACCAAAAAAAGGGAGAGAGAAAGAGAAAGAGAGAGAAAGAGAGCAAAGAGATAAAACAGCCAAGGGAATAGTGAGGAAGGCACACGGACAGTGGCGAATTAGAGGGAGAAAGGACCGAGAGCGAGAGAGGAGGGACGCTGCCATACAGCTTTTGTGGGCTTTGTGAGGCTCAAATTGTCTCCTTCTCTGGGAAAGTGGAAACTCAACACCCCCCACAGGAGGTCTGGTTACCTGGTGAGAGTGGAAGAAAAAAAAAAAAAAAACAACGAAGCAACGAAGGAGCGCAAAAAAGCCGACAAAAAAAAAACGGGAGAGCAGGGAAGAGGAAGACAGGATGAATTGTTAACATAAAGAAGGGATCAGCGCAGTATGAATGAAAGTGATTTAGTAGCCTTCTGAAAAGAACGAGGGGTTTGAGCAGAAACATAATCAAGCATAACTGGAATCATTTGAGATCAGCATGATCTAGCGTAGTATAATTAACAGTGAATTCAAAGACCCTGTGACTTAAAATGTGCAGTTCTCTAAAAAGTAAGTTTGCCAGGACATATTTAGGGGAAAATAGTCAATAGGCTTTAGTTTACAAAATGAAACATCATTTGGCAGCAGGTGTCATCTGTCATCTGATTGATTTTTAGCAAGTAAAATTAATTTTAGTACAATTGTGAAAACATCCACTTTGTGGTTCATGTGTCTTTTTGCTGTAAAAACACTTACTGGACTGAATATTTACTTGATTATCCATACATACATTTTATTTATTTTTATTTTTTATTTTTTTGAAAAAATTGTTAAAACGAGTATCATTCAAAGACCTTTGAGGAACATTTATTTGTTCATCTCTCAATCATTATTACATTGCATTGCATTATACGTTTTGAAACTACAGAGCTTTGATCTTAAAACTATGCATTTAAATATCATCTTCCTACTCAGACATATTATTGGCAGATACAGTGACAACTGTTCATATGTATTATATGTAAGAATTCTGCTATTCAGTTATAAAGAGCTCATTGAGTTGCATTGCAATCAGAATTTTATTTTACTTATTGGCCATTTCCATATCAGCAACTTTTTCTTTTTTGTCCTGATGTATCAAAGAAAAACACAATTAATTTTTAAGTTTTTCTCTCTTTTTTCTTCTTTTTTTGGACTACTATGTCAGACTTCACAGGGATAACACATATTTATAACACATATATCTTAAAGTTCCATATGTAATTTCGATTAATTCACGGAGGAATATTGAGAAAGTTGTGAATCTCTCCTCTTGCGCCCTCTTTTGACCAAAGGCAGAAGTGCACCAGGTATATTTACATTTACTCATTTAGCAGACGCTTTTATCTGACAATACAAATTATAAACTTATACAATTATACAAATGGAGAGACAAAAAGAGATAAAGTGAGACAAATTAAAAAATAAATAAACTCAGTTTGTTGTGTCAAAAGGACAATTATATCATTAGTGGTGTTTGCCAAGACAAGCATATTATTGCTCATAAGTTAACTTAAATATTTAGCATTAAGTATTAAAGGGATAGTTCACCTAAAAATGAAAATTCTGTCATTAATTACTTATGTCCTTCCATGTTGCTTCAAACCTGTAAGACCTTTGTTCATCTTTGGAACACAAATTAAGATTTTTTGATGATATCCAAGAGCTTTCTATCGTGACGCATGCGTGTGATGCTGCTGACGCAGGAGCCGGCGTTCTGATGTAGAACCCGCATGCGAAAAAATTAATATTTGATTTTGAAATGAAATATTCCTTAGTCTAATACCTTGTTTATGAGCAGAAGATTGCACACGCACATATCATGGTACTCTCGTGAATGGCGGCGGACAGTGACAGGGAAGAGAAGAAATTGTTAAATAAACTGGTTATTTTATTTTTATTTTTTTTGCAAAAACAAAAAGTATTCTTGTAGCTTCATAAAATTAGAGTTGAACCACTGTCACATGGACTATTTTAACGATGTCCTTACATCCTTTCTTGGACTTGAATGTGGAGGTTCCGTTGCTGTCTATGCAGGGTCAGAAAGCTCTGGGATTTCATCAAAAATATCTTAATTTGTATTTTAAAGCTTGGGATGACATGAGGGAAAATAATTAATGACAGAATTTTCATTTTTGGGTGAAATATCACTTTAAAAATTTGGTGTGTAGGCAGGGCATCATTTGACCCGGGGCCAGTAAACAATCACCTAGTAACCATCCGGAACACCCTAGCAACCAGCTAGAATACCTTTTTGACCATTTAGTAAAATTCTGAATTTTGCACAGGCACTCACATTTTCTTCAGAAAATGTAAAAAAAAAGTACTGTAAATGTAGTCTAATTTTAAAATAATGCTTATTTCTTCATATTTATGAGATCCTCATAGAAAGCACATGCCCCGGCATGGACTGAAAGACTCCACCCATTTGACCTTGTCAGAATGTCATAAAAAATGGACCAAACACATAATGGAGGCCATCAGTTGTGATTACTGGGTGTGGTGTGCAGGTAACACAAGCACGGGGAGGACACCGCATCTGTTGCTATTTCTAAATTATTGTATGCTGTCATTAAATAAGCAAAAAATCCCACATTTAAATCAAAGAACATAAACTGGAGGTCTGCCAATGATTGTTTAAGCTCACATATGTTTCTTCCACAAAAATTAGTTGTATACATATATTACATATTAAAATATTACATAATATATTTTCGTTTTGGAATGTCTCCTTTTATTTTTAAATGTGTAATGTAAGTAAATACAAGACTATGGTAATATACACATGATATTGTAGGCCAGGCTTAAAATGCAACACAATTTTCACAATTTGTAACAAGGATCTCTGCTCTGTATATTTTCACCAATGGGTCCTTGGCCTAAAAAAATAAACAAAAAGATGACATCCCTGCCTGAAGAGGAAAACCGCAGCAGCAAAGACTTTCCACCAGATGTCAGCAAACATGCAAAAGAAATTCACAGAAAAAGCCAATGACCTCATTTAACCCCCCACACACTGCTCCTGAAATGCAAAACGGCTCTTTCACAGGCTGAGTCAGTTCACTTTCTTTGTTTGTGTTTATGTGATTATACTAAGTATGTAATTATGACAATAATCATTTTGACAGGAAATGTAATCATTCTGATGAGTCATATCACTCAGCGTCTGCAGCACGTGGTGTCTGAAACTTTATTTGGGAGGTGTAAAGAGAGAAAGTCTGTACAGTAGTGAACACTTTCATCCTGTTGTTGTGAAAACAAGTGATTTACCAGAATGTAAGACCAAAGTCTTTCTCTTCAGACAAAGCAAAGTGTGCTTCTCTCCTGTCTATCGAGAGTGATACTTCAATATAAATGTTTAGGCTGCATTAATGTAAGTAAAGTTGCTGAAAATCTACTCACCTACGGGTCATCCAAGACGTAGATGAGTTTGTTTCTTCGTCAGATTTGGAGAAATGTAGCATTCCATCACTCGCTCAGCAATACATCCTCTGCAGTGAATGGGTGCCGTCAGAATGAGAGTCCAAACCGCTGATAAAAACATCACAATAATCCACACCACTCCACTCCATCAGTTAACATCTCGTGAAGTGAAAAACTGCATGTTTGTAAAAAAACAAATCCATCATTCATATCTTCCTCTCTGTCAAAGTTCTAAATCTTATTCACATTAAATTCAATTATGGCACATAAAGATTGCACAGGTCTGTAGCCAATGAAGTGATGTCAAACTACAACATGTCTTGACTGAACCCCCCAAAAATACCAAAAGTGCCCAACAGAACCATTTTTATATATAGAACCTTTTCTTCAAAGAATGGGTTAAAACAAAACAACATTAAAGCAATAACTTCAAAACCACAAAATCAAAAAAATAAAAAAAAAAAAAAAAAAAAAAAAAAAACTGATTTGAGTGCTAATTAAATTTGTGACAGACAGGAAGATCTTCAGCAAATAATGCCTTAAATTATGTTCTGTTTCTCACATAAAGCTGTCATATGACTTTAGAAGATTTAGCATAATGTAGCACAAAAAATTGTGATGAAATATTACTTTTTTGTAAGAAAAAAGAAAGTTAAACAGGTTTGGAACCGCATGAGGGTGAGTAAATGATGACACAGACTTTTATTTTCAGGGGTGAATTAGTCCTACAAATGACTGATTTCAAATTATAGATTTCGGAACCTTATGTCCAGGTTATTATATTACATATAGTTATAGTTGTATATGGTTTTTTACACACACACACACACACACACACACACACACACACACACACACACACATAAACATTTTAGATGAAAATGAAAAATGCAAAAATATTAGTAAAACTATAACAATATCTCAAAGATACCTAGACACTGCTTTAACTTGCATGGCTCTAATGATCATGAATCTACAGGTCGATATGATAGCACTATATTTATCTGACCCATCTACTCTATTTTTGTTTTATTGCACTAGTCTTAAATAAACGTTTGCCCGATCAGGTTATTAGTTTCAGACCAGACTACAGGTCTGTCCAAATTTTGATGTTAACTCTACAGTCAGAAAGACTCTAAATGAAATAGAATGAATTAGATGCCACGCGTTGTCACTGAATGGTTTATCATGGAACATGCACCGATATTTCTGTCTCCCATCTCAAACAGTGTTTTCTTACACACCCCGCGTCTTTCTGGTTCCATTCAGCTTAACTGGTTTTTCCGGTTGAAGACTGAGCAGGTATATGAGAGGAGTGGCCACGCGCAACACTCGAGACCGCAGCTGCGCGTGCTGCTGGGTCTGACAGGAATCGCCCGTCCAGGCCTGTCTCATGAATATTAATTACGTACCGTGACGTTCGCCACTGATTGGATGAAAGTTCTCAAATAAACGAATCAGACTCTCCCGTTGTCTTCTGAATATTAATTAGCCATGGACACTCCCGTCAGGTTTCTAAGGAACGTTATATTAATATTCATGAGATCAGTAGTCGTCATAGTAGGATTCCTACATTTACGACCCGCCCTCCCTTCTTTAAAGTTTGAGCTGCACACCTACAACCCAAAGGACACAGACGTGTATTTGAGCTTGGAATCTGTATGTACAATCTTATGGAATAATTTTATTACTATACAGGTAAATGCACATTATTTGAAATTGTTTGTGTATTTAATATGCTAATAACAACATTCATTCAGTCTCTAATGTAAATAAAGGGTATACTTATTCCGGTTGTAAGATTTATTTTGTTAATCATTCTGTATGCTTAACAGTACCTCCGGACTAAACTGCCAAAATAGTGTGTTTTTTCCCCCACAGCTGGAAATTATACAGGGTTCAAAGACAGACGGTTCATTGTGAGAGGCACTTATTCATAAGTTACTTATTACCAACCAACAGGTGCAGATTACTGTGCTCCTGTTATATAAGCTTTTTTTTTCTCTCTCGTTTTTATTTATTTATTTATTTTTTTTATATATACGTAAAACCCTCATCAGTAGTCAATAACATTATATAATGCTTAACCTTAATAGTTCGTTTACATTAATATATAAATTTATTTTTGAAAATATATGAATAAGTTTGATGCCATTTATAGATATTTGCATTTAATTGGTTAACTAATTAATTATATAATGTTGTTGGTTATTAATAACGTTTCTAACTAAAAAAAAAGTTATTGTGAAATTTAACTATGCAAATTCAGAGAAGCAGAAAAGCAGGCCTAAATAAATGCACCTGACTGATGAACAAAAGGAGGTTATATTGCTCCTCTCCAGACACGCACTGGTCATGTTACAAGCTCAGCATATAAATTTGTCCATAATAATTTGCATATGTTCCTGGTGAGTGTAAGTACTGCAGATCTAGGTTATATGCTGTGAACTTACTTACTTTGAACATTAACTCTGTCCTTCGACCATCCCAGGTCAAAACCATTGGATCTCAGAAAGCAGAGAAAGACAGTATGCATATTAATAATCTAGTTTGTTTAAAACTATGGGTATTTTTTGTTGAGATGTAATTAACAGCTATAATTTTCAATATCTTGCCTAGAAATGCTGCTTTGGCGGCAACTCCAATAAATATTGATAAGGGATTGTCTGATAACTGCTTGCTCCAACTGTCAGCCATTATCATTGTGATATATTTTGAGTGTAACACATTTTGTCCATCTATATCTCATCTGGCAATACTGTCTTCCTGTTGGACCTGTTTGTTGAACGAAGACAGATTTACGTCAAGCCAAAATAGTGAGAAGTGACCATTTTTTTCTCCTATGGATAATGTTTCAGTGTCTTTGCTTGAAGGATTTTCTGTTTGTGGCCAATGGAAATCAGAAGGTACACTAAGATAACTCAACTTTGCCTAACTTTGTATGCAGCCTGAGGAAGGGATTTCTTCCTAAACACTCACAACAACCAGGCTCTAACTAGTTTTGCACTGTTAGTTTTGATAGTTTAGATGATAAGAGAACATCGGTGACGGTTTCAAAATGTCAACATTCAGATTTTTTTTTCAGTTCATTTCAGGCTAGTGCGTGACTTCTAGCAAATGAGTAATTTCTCCATGTGATGGTGTTTGTGTGCATGCAGACTGCTGATATCAGAGTCAAACATCAGGGGAAAGTGATGCTGGTCATTTATTGTGGGTCATGCAGGGTGTGTATAAACAGCCTGTAGAAAAAATGTCTAGTCGGTTCTTGTTTGAGTAACTCTAGTTGGATGGAAAAACGTAAAAATCTAGCCCAACCAGAGTAACATGGCCTCGGAGAGCTCAACCAACTGGACTGGCTTTTTGTGTCTTTCCCAGAGAGCACTGTTTTATGTGTTTATGGCTGCTTTGAAGTGTTCATTGATTCATTCATTCTGCCTCTGCCAAAAAGGTCTTATATAAAGATTTCCATGAACATGCATAGCATATCCTTTGTCACATGCGTCAAGTGAAATACACAACCTGCTTCATTAGGAAGTTGCAATCTGTCACTAATGAAAAAAAATTACTATAATATAATGACTTTCCTGGCAGGTCCTAACCTCTTTTTCTGTCCGTATTGAAAGCGAAAATGCTGCAAGATGCCTAAAATTGTTCACTAAATGACCATTTATTTACTTAGTGATCTAAATCCGAACAACTGACTTAGAAAATTCAAACAAATCTTTCCAGAATGCACACTGATTAAACCATCCAAAAACCTTTGACTACTTCACGGATATTACATTACACTTTCGTTATCTCGCTTGTACTCAGAGGTTTCCTCATAGCTCTGGGCTTGTTGTCTTGCTGGCCACTGAAGTGATCAGCATAATGTGTGGCCATTTTTTAGGTTGCTTTAGGAGGAAGGAATATATAAGGAAAGAATCTTCGATGCAATGCCATTTAATTTGAAGAGAGCCAAACAAAGGAACTAACAACTCTATCTAATCATTAACAAGCGTGCTTATTATAATGTCCCAAAGATGTATGTTAATACCACTGAGATCCCACAGGGGTGTTTCTCTTTTGTTTTCCCATTCAGGTGCAGTGTGTAGCCATGGCTGCATGGGTGGAGGCGTCCACAAGGGAAATGGGCCAGTCGCTCATTAACCCAGACAAACCTTCAGTTTCAGCCTCTGCTCTCCCTGGAGACACGGGGAAGACAGCATTGGGCCCAAAATCCCACCTCATGCCCAAACCATTTGTCCTGCAAAGGAACGCCACCATCCGCCCAATCCGGGCCCCGAAAACCAACTTTAGCAGAGAGCTCAATCGAGCCACCTCTTCCGAAATGCTTTTTGATATCACAAAACCTGATACTGGTGGTTCAAAACCATCAGAATCCCTAAAATCAGGCTCAAACGACACAGTAAATGGCTCTAACCAAAGTGCAGCCCCTAAACTCATCCCACTCAGCCCAAAACCTGACTTAATGGCTAAGGCTAAACCAGAACCCACAAAGACTCTAATAAGTTCTACTAACCAAACCGGTCTAAACTCAAAGCCTGGTGTGACCTTTGAAGATGTGAAGGACGTTCAGCTCAGAAGCAGGGCAAAATCCTTGGGTTCTCAGGAACAAAAGATCCTGAGCCAGAAGGTCCAAGGAGAAGCAGCCAAGACTGATGCAGATGTCAAAATGTCTTCAAAATGCTGGCCGCCTCGAAATCGTCTCTCCGTGGAGCTGACCTCCAAGTTCGAGTCACTGTCTCCACCGGAGAAAAGTTGGCCACCGCATTCTCCTTCTGAGTCCAGCTCTTCAAAGCCTCTGATGGAGAAAGGAGAGACGGGAGACGAGGAGGTCATCGGAGGCAGCATTAAGAGACGGATCAGCCTTCTCTTCGATCGATCTACAGCAGCTCGGTGCAGGGACACCTTCAACAAAAGAGACAATCCACAAGCTGAAATATCTGTTGACATTAAACAGAGAATCCAGAATCTGAGCTTGGACGCTCCAAGGACGCGCTTGCCATCCACTGGTGCTCATAAAAGGTTAGCGGAGCCTATCTTTTCATTCTGACCTTCAATACTTGTGTTTTTATGCACAAAACATACTTTGTGTATGTAAACAGATACCAGGGCTCAGCTGACAGAACTTGAACTGTCGATTTTACATTAAATGATCTTGCTGATCAGTTTTTATGTATTGCATAAAGATGTATATGTGTGATCGCGATCCTGATCCAAACACCCACTCAGTTGTATTTGAAAACATTTCAGCTATGTCAGTTATGACTCTTAACCATTTGACACATAGCCAACAATCACACCAGTGACAGAATCAAGTTTAAACACCGCCGCTGATCCAGAAGGAGCAGTTGTCATGTTTATGTATGAAAAGCTTCACAAACATCTTGACAGGTGACTTTTTTAATAAGTGATTCATGCGAGCGAGTCAATGATCCAATCATTCAGCGGATTTGTTCAAAAAAAAAAACCTGAATCATTCAAGAACAAATTTTTCATTTTAAAATAGTGATGTTTTCCAAATGTTCTTTTTATTTTCATTTATTTAGTAGCCTAACATAAACATTTTTCTTTAGAATCGTGTTTCGCAATTAACTTTTTAAATTTTGCTGAATTGTCGCCAAGACAATGTTAGATCGCTAACTGATTTTGTTGAAATTGCAAAGATGACAATCAGTGACGTTTTATGCAATCATTTATCAGAAAAAGTGTTTATGAATTAATGCTGTTTAAGAATAATGTAGCTATATAATTTGTTGCAAATATTCTTTTTGTGTATTGGCCTACTGTGGTGGTATCAAAAAAATAACATTTCATGAAAAATATAAATATTAGTCTTGGCAAATAAAAAGTTATTTTGTAGTGGGGCCAACGGAAATGTTGGCAGGAATGTTAAGTATGTACTCTGGCCTTATGTTGTCCTTATTTTAAAAGCTGTAACATATTTCCAAACTCTTATGTTTGCAGTCCACCATCCGAGAAGACACAGAGCACCTCAGATGAGCCACCGAATGAGAGATCATCTGAAAAACCTGCAGTGACAGAGAAGGTGACTGGAGACAAAGCAGCAAGTACAACAGAAATCAAGAACTCTGCTGCTAGTGTGGAGAATGTAGAAGAAGAGGAAGACCATGTTGCCATTCCTGTTTACCAAAGGGTTGGCATGAGCCTAGATGAGGAGAAAAAGAGAAGGGAAGAAGAAGAAAAACAGAGAAAAGATGAGCAGTTAGAGCAAGAAAGACAACAGCGGGAAAGGGAAAGACTTTTGGAAGAAGAGAGAAAACAAGAGAGAAAACAGGAAGAGGAAAAGCAAAGACAGATGGAGGAAAGGAGAAAGCAAGAAGAAGAACGACTGAGAAGAATTGAAGAAGAAAGAAAAGAGGAGGAGAGGAGGAGACAAGCCGAAAAAGAGAGGGAGAGACAGATTGAAGAGGAGAAGAGAAGGATTCAAGAAGAAAAAGAGAGACTGAGAGAAGAGGAAAGACTGGAGAAACTAAAGAAAGAGAAAGAAATGGAGGAAAGAAAACAAATGGAAGAAGAGAGACTGAAAGAAGAGGAAAGACTGAGACAGGAACAAGAAAAAGAGAGACTACAGAAGGAAAAAGAGATGGAAGAAGAGCGGAGAAGAATTCAGGAGATGGAGAGACAGAAAGAGGAAGAAAGATTGAGACAAGAACGAGAAAAAGAGAGACTACAGAAAGAAAAAGAGATGAAAGAAGAGAAACAAAGAATTCAGGAGATGGAGAGACAGAAAGAGGAGGAAAGATTGAGAAAAGAGCAAGAATTAGAGAGAATAAGGAAAGAAAAAGAGATGGAAGAAGAGAAACAAAGAATTCAGGAGATGGAGAGACAGAAAGAGGAGGAAAGACTGAGACAAGAACGAGAAAAAGAGAGACTACGGAAAGAAAAAGAGATGGAAGAAAGAGAGATGGGAGAAGAAAGAGGAAGAAAGATTCAAGAGATGGAGAGACAGAAAGAAGGAGATGGAAAAGAGAAACAAAGACAAGAGACGAGAGAAAAAGAGAGGAAAGACTACGGAAAGAAAAAAAGAGACTGGAAAGAAAAAGAGAGGAGAAGAATTCAAGAAGATTCAGGAGATGAGAGACAAAAGAGGAGGAAAGACTGAGACAAGAACGAGAAAAAGAGAGACTACGGAAAGAAAAAGAGATGGAAGAAGAGAGGAGAAGAATTCAAGAGATGGAGAGACAGAAAGAGGAGGAAAGATTGAGACAAGAACGAGAAAAAGAGAGACTACTACAGAAAGAAAAAGAGATGAAAAAAGAGAAACAAAGAATTCAGGAGATGAAACAGAGCGGAGAAGAATTCAGGAGATGGAGAGAGACAGAAAGAAAAGAGAGGAAAGACTGAGAAGAACTCAGAGAAGAAAGAGAAAAAGAGAGACTACGGAAAGAAAAAAGAGAGAGAGAGAAGAGAGAACAAAGAATGGAGAGAAGAAAACAAAGAATTCAAGAGATGGAGAGACAGAAAGAGGAGGAAAGATTGAGACAAGAACGAGAAAAAGAGAGACTACGGAAAGAAAAAGAGATGGAAGAAGAGAGGAGAAGAATTCAGGAGATGGAGAGACAGAAAGAGGAAGAAAGATTGAGAAAAGAGCAAGAATTAGAGAGAATAAGGAAAGAAAAAGAGATGGAAGAAGAGAAACAAAGAATTCAGATGGAGAGACAGAAAGAGGAGGAAAGATTGAGACAAGAACGAGAAAAAGAGAGACTACAGAAAGAAAAAGAGATGGAAGAAGAGAGGAGAAGAATTCAAGAGATGGAGAAACAGAAAGAGGAGGAAGATAGACTGAGACAAGAACGAGTAAAGGAGAGACTACAGAAAGAAAAAGAGATGGAAGAAGAGAGGAGAAGAATTCAAGAGATGGAGATATTGAAAGCAGAGGAAAAACTGAGACAGGAAAGAGAAATAGAGAGACTAAAAAAAGAAAAAGTGAAGGAAGAGGAGAGACAAAGAATTCAGGAGTTGGAGAGACTGAAAGAGGAGGAAAGATTGAGAAAAGAACGAGATTATGAGATGGAGATGGAAACATGTAAAGCAGCAGAGAGATCACGAGAGGAAGTTCCTACGAGTTATGATTTAATATCGTTTGACGCGGAGGAGCCGGCGGCGTCACAGACTCTGGTCTCCACCGTCCAAGCCGCTGACGTCCCGCCTCTGCTCACTGAAGTGATTTATGATGACTTTTCAGTGAAACCTCGAAGATGGGGAACCAGGGCGAGACGTTCCTCAACACCGTCTCCATCCAGAGAACATCCTGCTGCTCCTGACCACAGTCTACAGCCAGAATCAAAGTCCAATGATCCTGGATCCCAAGAACCATGCGGAGATCAGGTATATGTGCACGATCTGATGGGATTTGAACCTGAAGCTTCCAGTCCACAGAACTTGACAGAAAGCAGAAAGCAGACATATTTATTTGAGGAGTCCAAACCAGAGGACCTGCTGGAGCCACAAACTCAATCTGATGAGGTGAGACCAATGACAGTTATTTAAATATTGCAAAATTATTTATTTATTAATATTGTGATATGTTTTACTTTAATAAAAAACAATAAGCCACAAGAGACTTTAAATTACAGTGATTTTACCTCAAGTTTAGGGGTGTTCTTATGAGTGTAAAACTCTCTTAACTTTCTTAATCTTAATATAAAAATATAAAAGTAAAAAAAAAATCTACATTAATTAATAATAATCAGTGTACTGGTCCAAGGTACATCTTTAATTCTATAAAATATAAATAAAAAATAAAATAATATAAAATATATTAGAAATAATATTTAAAAATGTATAATATAAAATAATCTATTATACAAATATAAAAGTTGCAGAGCAATTACAGTCCAGGGCACATATTAATATAAAATATATTAAAAATCTAAAAACTTTTTAAATAAATACACATAATATAAAATATATGAAAATAAATAAATGTTTATATTATAAAATAATGTAATGTAATATGAAAAAAAAGTATAAAATAAAAATTATATAAAAATAATAAAATATTTTATAACAAAAATAATGCATTATAAAGTATATCATTAAAAAAGTAAAAAACATATAACTTATATAACTTTTATAAACTTTTTATTAATAGTATTCATTAATTATTCATTAATAAAAATAAATCTGAATATAATTTTGTCTATAACTTAAATCTGAAAAGCAATGTACCAACTTGGCACCAAATTTATAATGTGCAATCACAGGTGTACATTTATCTGCATTCGAGCATGGCTCATGCAATCAGAATTTAAAATCATAAAATAAGTCATTTTTATGAAGTAAATATTTGAATTTTAATGAAACAGAAACTAAATGGTCCCCAATAAGCTCAGCTGGCTGTAAACACTATTTGAAAAGACGATTTTGGCCCTTTTGGTTTTCAGTAGATTAATGTGCAGCAGCCTGTAAGGGGTTACTAGCTGGTTAGGAGAACTAGCTGGTTTACTAGTTAATCTCTGCTAGTTGCTCCTACATTATGGGGCAAACGACACCTGCCTTCATTCACAGCTGTTCAAATCCATATATCATACAATTCTTCGCAATCACTGAAACTTAGTTATGTTTTTGTAGATGTTTTTTTTTTTTTTGGTGTTTGTTGAAAGCAGATCTCATTAGTTTTCCTCTCAGTCACAGTTTCAGATGCGCGTATCAGTAAAATATACAACCTACATGCTGTCATCCTAACCTAATCTAAAAACAAATGCACGTAATTTGCTCAACGGATGTTTTTATGTTTGTTGGAAGTTCTGAGGGAAGAAAAATAGTATCTGGATTTGCCAAACTTCACAAGCACTGTGTCTTAACAAGAGAACCGCAAGAACTGTAAATGTCCAGAGCTGCGTTTCTCAAAAGCATCGTAAGAAAAGTTGATCGTAGAGACCATTGGTGGCAATAGATCTTACAGTGTACTTTGGGTTACGATGCTTTTGGGAAATGCAGCCCAGACTTGTATAAGCACAACTCGCATGCATTAAACTTGCTAAAAGTCAAAAAATCTAGTTTGTAATATTACCTATAGAGAATTGCATGATTTTTTTAGTGACTGCAACCATAATCCGCTCTGAACTTATAGGTGAGGGTACGAGAAACCTTGTTTCGCTGATGTTACTCTTCGGGGCAGGGCCTTTGTTTCCTTTGATAGTGTCATGTTGAAATTTCCCATTGGTGTCTTATAACTGCGTAGAGTGATGTCATCACAGTAGACCCTGCTTTGTTTTGGGTGTGTGTACTGTAAATTGATGTGTTTGTTCTTACTTGACACTTGTCCTTGAGTTAGGCCTATGGCATTTTCAAACAACACTTATCAACTGCATTTGAGAAGCAGATCATACAAACATTGGCACTGATTACATCTACACCAATATATGTCTATTTACTGAACAATTAATCCAAATTAAAATATTGTTATATTATTATTAGGATGCCTACATGACATGGAGAGACAACCTCTTCAGTTGTTTTTACATGATCCTTGCCATTATTTTGATTATTTTCTAAGAAATCTAGTTGTTTTACAGCCATTTTGTTTCTATTTTCTTGTATCGAGCAATAAAAAAAAAATGTTCAATTAAAATAAAAATTCTCTCTCTCTCTCTCTCTCTCTCTCTCTCTCTCTCTCCCCCCCTCCCCCTCTCTCTCTCTCTCTCTCTCTCTCTCTCTCTCTATATATATATATATATATATACTGTATATAATTATAAAAGTTGCAAAATCAGTCTAAATATTTCCATTCATAATTAAGTACTTTTGTCTGTCTATTGAAAGCTGTTATCTGAACACAGCTCATTTAGTCACAATTTAGTGTCAGTGTCTTTCTCTATTGGTATAATAAAATTCATTGCAATTAACATCAATGAGGAGTAATTTTTGCGACGATTTTTAGCCATTTTGTACACAGCAGCATGCTCAATTCAAATGCAGTTGACTTGTTTGTTGCTGCTTTTTATTTGCTGCTTCAAATGCAAAATAGTTCCTGCTTCTTGTTTATCTGAGTGACAGAAATGCGATTAAATTGTGTACTTGCCTATAGTGTAATTAAAACCACCACATATTTTCCTGTGATAATGGTTGTACTGTAATTATGATCAGAATTGCATCATTCGCAATATTTTGATAACATGAGCACCGATGTAATCACAGCAACATAATCACAATCTTAATGGCACATAGCCAATGCTTCCAGCTAAGGGTGCACTGGATTTGATCAGACCCTGAGTATGAACTACAGTTGAGTTTAGTGAGCACCACTAATTATGGTTTAGAGGCTGAATTTGCATTTGATTCCTGTGAAAGGTTTTGGGGACAGTCAGGGAAGTTTCTCTGCTCCGATCTTCATGTAAATGATTTGCAAAGCCCTGAAGGTTTGGATGTTTACTTTCGTATGCAAAGCAAATAAAGTTTGAAACTCCAAAATATTTAAAACAAAAATAGAACATTTGCACTGATGTAGAATGATCTGAATGTTTTCTTTGTTTGGTTTTCATATCTTCATGTGAACTACTGGTTGAATCTATTGGGCTACAGATTAAGATTCACTTGGGTCTTGCTGTGTGTTCATGCAGTTGTTCACATCAGGAGAAGGAGAGAAATATCTGTGCATGGGTGGGATTTCTCTGGTTTATGTACTTTTGTTTATAGAGTGGTTTAATAAAACGTTCAGCATCTGAATGTAGCCTTTAGAGGTATTTAATGAAATTAAGTTTACATTTTCTTAAGAAAGTGAGTGGTACAAAGGTCAGCATCATTTTTTTAAATATATAATAACACTTATAAAATAAATAAATAAATATAAAATTTAAAAACCTTTCCAAATATTTTCAGTTTATTCATAATAGAGTACTTTTTTTATTAGTCCATTTTTATTATTATTATTATTATTATTATTATTATTATTATTATTAAATACAACCTCTTCAGTTGTTTACATGCAAATTGCCATTATTTTGATTATTCACTAAGAAATATGGTTGTTTTACAGTAATTTTTGTTTCTAATTTGTTTTACCCAGCAACCCAAAGGTTCAATAAAAATAAAAATAAAATAAAATAAAAAAGTCTCTGAAATACAGTAAAATTTGTAATATTGTGAAATATTATTAAAAAATGAAATGTAAAAAATCAATTTTTTAAATATTTAAAAATATAATTAAAATTAAACAATAAAATGTAATAGGGATATAATGTGATGAAACAAAGAAAATTGTTTCTCAAAAGAAAAAAAGAAATAGAAATTATTTGTTACATTATAAATGTTTTGTCTTTTTGTGTTTGGATCATTTTCAGCATGTGGTATGCAGTTGCTAGGGTGCTGGCATACTCTAGATATTAATCAGTTCTTCAAAGGTTGATTTTATCAGCCTGTTTTATTATCTACTAGTTGAAAATTGTTTTTTCATGTGCTTAGTAAAGTAATATCATAACATAAGGGAATGTCTTCCTGGTTCCTGATTGCTGTGAAATTCATTATGATTACAGTATAGGACAGTGTCTCTACCTCTTCAGCTCTTGTGAAAGGATATAATTAAGTGCAGTTCCAAAGAAGCCATTTGATCTGTTCAAGGTTATGAAATATGATTCTCGGGTAGTTTTTATTCACGTGAGGAAACGTCTATGATTTCACTTCTCTTGAACAGTGTTCAGCTCATCGAGTAATGATATATTGTAGTTCTCTATGCTGTGCTGTACTGCTGAATCTGTTACTCTGACAGCTGTCCTGTCCCCGTGTAGAGAAATCAGGAATAAGTGCAGAGGTGTTGTGTGTGCTGTGTAAACATGATGCTTATAGTTCTAGGCTGAATGTGAACTTGTATTTACTCATCTCACTCGCTCAAAAACAGATTCAGTATTCCTCAAAATGAATAAAAGCTGTGAAATGCAAGCCTGCAATAATTAATTTTAAATAACACAAACGAGAAAGATGAGATCAATTAATGCAAAAGTAGCTTAATGCATTACTTTCCATAAAAATAACACAAGTAGTTACTTTTTTTGCAATATTGTAATGCATTACTTTTAAAAGTAACTTCCCTCGAAACTGGTTATGACTGATGAGTTTTCACAAACGTTCTTATCTGTAGAGTATTTTTATATTTTTAACGTGGTTTTTATTTCAGTTATTCATGCTGCTCAAGTACTTAGAGTCGACATGAAATCAAAACGGACACTATTTAAGTTTTTAGTTGCTTTGCCAGTGCTAGATCATTAAATGTGTTCAGCTGTAGAAGTGTAAAAAATATACGCTACTATTCAAATGTTTGTGATCAGTAAGTCTCTGAAAAAGACTGAAATACAGTAAAATGATCAATATTGTGAAATATAATTAAAAAAAATTATATTAATAACACTTGTTTATTAAAATATAATAAATAAATATAATTGCACAAAAATATAATAAAATGTAATTATATAAATGTGATGGGGAAAAAATTCAGCAGACAATTTCATTGTCACATAATTCAGAAAAAAAAAAATGTTTTTATTTAAAACAGAAATGTTTTGTAACATAATCAATAAAAAAAAAAACAAACACACCCAAAAAAAAAAAGCATTAACCATCACCATCTCCAACAATAAAAAAAAATAACCATATTAGAATGATTTCTGAAGGATCATGTGGCACTGAAGACTGGAGTAATGATGCTGAAAATTCAGCTTTGATCACAGGAATAAATTATTTTTTTTAAAAATACATTAAAATAGAAAACTGTTGCTTTAAATTGTAATAATATTTCACAATATTACTGTATGGATAAAATAAATACACCCTTGATAAGCATAAGAGTCTATCTATCTATCTATCTATCTATCTATCTATCTATCTATCTATCTATCTATCTATCTATCTATCTATCTATCTATCTATCTATCTATCTATCTATCTATCGCAAAACGTGTTGTGAAAGCCATTTCAAACAAATATTCCTATTAATTACCATGCATCTTTATTTTATACTTAGAATGGCTACTACAAAGTTTCTTATCCCATGTGATTATTTAGTGTGAAATAAATGTCCTCCAGTTAAACCAGTACTTACTTTAAACATGACAGCTGGTGTCAAGGAGAATTTATTGCAGACACACACGCTATGGCTCATATTAGACAAACACAGCCTGTTAGTCATGACCAATAGTCAAACTAATGCACAGTGAAGTATAAAGCGCCTGATTCATCAGTAGTTTGCATAAGGGTTTTGTGGTTTAGAGTTTCTCTTCCAAAGTTCACAGATACAGAAAGGCTCCCACATAAAACGTTTTCCTGATTTCTCTCTCAGTCCGTCTGTATTTTACTATTTCAAATGCAGTGACACATAAACGTCCTTGATCTTCTTTCATCCCTTCCCCCTTTCATTCCCTCCCTCTCTCTCTCTCTCTCTGTGTGTGTGTTTCTCTGAGGGATGTTGTCACTCATTTGAGGGCTGTGTCTGTTTCCGGTACCTGTTCGTACCTGCAGCGTTTCAAGTGTAAGCGGTGGGCTTGCCGGAGTGCTGCTATGCTTTTCCGTTGAGATCTGGGGGAATTGCACAAGAGAGAAGCTTACGAGACTTTAATTTCTGGATGTCAGAAGATTGTATTCCCAGATTTGTGTTTCTACCTCATTTAAACAAGAAGAGAAGATCAGCTGCAGAATGGATTGACATTAATGTGTTTTGTGGTGGAAGGTGCTAGAAGAGCGTCTAGGATTGATTGACAACTGGAAGTGCTGTCTTTGATGGACATTGGCATAAAGTCTGGTCCAGAAAGTCTGGTCTACAAATCAAGATGCCTACAGAGATGCCAATGCATGTTGGCTATAACGCCCTCTAGACCTCATATCTGGGAGTTTCCTGCCAGATACCACTGACTTTTTCAACATACTCTGTCAGTTGTGAAATAACTGCAAGATGCAGTTCTTGGGTAACAAACTGTCCGAGGCGCAGACGCAGGTGTCGGGATGGGTGGGCAACATGCGTCGCTCCTTACAGGAGGCTGTGGAGTTGATGTCGGGCGCTTTGGAGCCTGAGGGAGTAATCGAGGAAGAGGAAGATGAAGAACGAGTGGGAAGGTTTGAGAGGGCCATCTCACCGCTGAGAAGTTTTGCAGTTCGTGGTCGACTGTCTCTTCGAAATCTGTCTCAGCAAAGTCGTCAGCGTTTTTCCCTGCGCAAACGCACGACTGCATCAGACTCAAATAATGTAAGACTATGCTGAATGTTTTCTGCCCTCTCTTCTATTTTGTCTTGCTCTGTCAGACAATTTTTAAGGCATTGCTCTTACTTTAAAAGATCTTCAACAGTCACGATTGTTTTTACTGCATGCTCTCAAAATATGCATCAAGCATTGCTTTGAGAAAGATTTAGGGTTGAGACTAATATTATTATTTTCTGAAAAAGAAAAAGAGAAAAATCTCCTGAATGGCCAAAAAGCCCTGATAGTACCTAAATTGATGATGCTGAGTTAAAAATAAATAAATAAATAAATAAATAAAAAAACCTTTTCCATGCCATACAATTTTTCCACTAAATAAGAATGAGGATATCAAAATAATAAAAGCAGTCAAATGTTAATGACATCAATAAGGAATTCAAAATGTGCCAATGGGAAAAAATGTGTTCAAATATCCCATTTATTGTCAAAGTACTTTACAAAATAATCAAGATATGCATTCTGAATATAGTAAAATACCCACAGATGTACCAAAAACATCTGATTCATGTTTGCATTTTCTTCTGTCATTCATTGTAATTATAAATATATAATTGTATAGGCATATATCAACCTGAAAATAGGCTGAGAGCTGAAGAAACAGTCGTAATCTGGCTCAGAAAAAAACAGGAATCATGTCTTTGTGGTGTTTTTTTGGTGATAAAGGGATAATACAAAACTTCTTCACCGTACAAATGGTTATCAGAAGCAAAAATGCTAAAAGAAAATGTATTTGCAAGGAACTATAAACTATAAACAGGCACTATATTTAGAATCAGCACCCCAAAATTAGTAAGAAACACATATTGGATTTCAATCAGCGAATATGATGCTGAATTATTATTCATTAGAAACTGATTTCAGTTCCTGCCACTGCACATGCGTGAGTCAGTGTGTTCAGATGCTGTTAAACAGGATGTGAGGTCTTCTGGAATAATTCAGAATCTCGAGCTGTCTAGGCTTGTTTTTATTCACTTGTAAATTTGCTCATCCTCTCGTTTTGGATGTTCTTTCCCTACATGCATCTCTGTCAGTCATGACAGGTCTTGATCCACCCAAAACTCACAGAATTCTATTAGACCAATTTGGTGAAAATGGCACCCAACCCACAGACATGCACGTGTGTCAATACAGAGGTTTTAGATGGACATACAAAAGTTTGGAGTCTGTAAGATGTTTAAATGTTTTTGCAAGAAGTCCCTAATGCTCACCAAGGCTGCATTTATTTAATTAAAAATAAAAAAAAAACATATATATAAATAAAAATAACAACCAAAAAAAATAATCTATTTCAATATAAATAAAATTAATAATTTGAATATATTTGAAAATGTAATTTATGATCAAAGCTGTGATCATTACTCCAGTCTTCAGTGTCACATGATCCTTTAAAAATCATTCTAATATGCTGATTTGCTGCTCAAGAAACATGTTTTATTATCAGCATTGAAAACTTGTGCTGCTTAATATTTTTGTCTAAACGGTGAGGCATTTTTCATCAGGGTTCTTTTCTGAACAGAAAAGTTCAAAAGGACAGCATTTATATGAAATCTTCAGTAACATTTTAAATGTATAAATGTCAACTATAATTAAAAAAAAAAAAAAAAAACCATCTTACTGACTGCAAACTTTTTGAATGGTAAAATGAGTCTGTATAAAGTTTAACGGCGTGTTTTAGTTCAGTAGTTGCTGCATGACTCATGGATTATTACTAAAATGTCACAGGATGACTCTAATGGTGCTCATAGAAGAGCAGAGCAGTCCTAAATTTCCCTAGTGAGTAACTACACAAATTAAAGCTGCACATCAGCCATGTTTACATACACATCATTTACTGATGCACATGCAAATTCTGGTTAAAGAGATAGTTCACCCAAAAATGAAAAGAAAAAAAAAGAAAAGAAAATTTCATGCATTAATTACTAAGCCTCACGTCGTTCTAAACCTGTAAGACGTTCATTCATCTTCGGAACATAAATGAAGATATTTTTGATGAAATCCAAGAGCTTTCTGACCCGAACCTAAACGTTCAAGACCTAAAAAAGTAGTAAGGACATCATTAAAACAGTCCATGTGACATCAGAGGGTCAACTGTAATTTAATGAAGCTACGAGAATACTTTTTGTGTGCAAAGAAAAAAAAAACAATTTATTCAACAATTCTTCTCTTCCCTGTCACCGTAAATGGTACCATACGAAGCTTTAAACTAGTAATAGTAATATATATTCAAACTGTGATTTTTATTGCTGTTATTGCCTCTTATTTGAGATAAATTGGGTTAATATCATTTATTTTTTTAAGTGATTGCCCTAGTGCTGTCAAACAATTAATCGCGATTAATCGCATTCAAAATAAAAGTTTTTGTTTATATAATATATGTGTGTACTGTGTATATTTATTATGTTTATATATAAATGCACAAACACACATGTATATTTTTACAAATATTTACATGTATATATAGAATTTATATTATATACAAATATAAATATTTTATATATAAACAAAACATATTTTTCTTAAATATATACATGCATGTGTGTGTATTTATATATACAGTACATAATAAATATACACAGTACACACACATATATTATATAAACAAAAACTTTTATTTTGAATGCGATTAATCGCGATTAATCGTTTGACAGCACTAGATCGCCCCTAACCCCTGTTATTAATATTTTGATCTAGTCTTTGTCATTATATTTTGACACTTATATGTTTCTCATATTAAAAGCATCTCACAATTTCCCCTGGTTTCCATTACTTCAACACTGAAAACATCACATACAGCATCTTTTAGAGCCTCCAACTCTGTCAGTATAGAAGAGAAATGAATGATGGGTGTGATGCAGAAGAGGGGCTGTTTATTGTGAGTAATGTGTACAGATCAGAGATACAGTCCAGCTGTCATTGCTGTATGTTTATGTTATTGTCTTGTGATGGACTGTAGAATGAACATTAATGTGCTGCTCACAGAGAGCTTGTTTACGAGGAAGTGTTTTGTTTCCTAGTAGCAATTCTTGTACCCTGACATGTTTTAAACAGCAGAGTGACGTGAAATTCAAAGTATCTGGTCTGTGTACAAAGATGTGTCTGGATGATTGAGAGAGCGAGTGTGTGTGTGTTTGTTGTGTTTATAAAGGA
This sequence comes from Cyprinus carpio, assembly GCF_018340385.1. Taxonomy (NCBI): domain Eukaryota; kingdom Metazoa; phylum Chordata; class Actinopteri; order Cypriniformes; family Cyprinidae; genus Cyprinus; species Cyprinus carpio. Next base: position 5,709,839 of record NC_056576.1, on the reverse strand, counting down.
CAGTTTCGCCCCTTTGATCATTAAAATGCGTATGCCTGGATTGTTGGTGCCTTTCTGTTTGCAGTGAATGTGGTTTTGGTGTGTGTGTGTAGTTTTAACTCATCACTTAGCACCAAAATGAACTTTTTTTCATGCCTGCCAACAGAATGTGAATTGAAACTTTCTGATCATAATTTTTTTTTTTTTTTTGCCTGTTTGAATTTGTATTTTGCCTTATGCATTATGCAATTCTGGTAAGACTTTAATTTTGGGACCAGTTCTCACTATTAACTAGTTGCTTATTAGCATGCATTTCACTATATTTATTAGTACTTATAAAGCACATATTAATGCCTTATTCTGCATGACCATATTTTAGATCCCTTAATCCTACCCCATACCTAAACTTAACAACTACCTTACTAATTAATATGCAGCAAATTATGAGTTTATTTAGGCAAAAATTATAGTTAATATTTAGCTAATAGTGAGACATGGTTCCCAAACTAAAGTGTGACTGCAAGTCTGTTATATGCAACACTACATTTTGAATGTATGTATAAATATTCTAGCCATTTGGTAAAATATTATCTATCATAAAAACACTGAGACCTACAATTATTTTGGTCTTCAGAGTTTTGTTTTAATGGCTTGACTCCAGAAATGTGTCGTGCCATGAGGTTCATGGATTATGAAATTATGACAGCAGACGAAAACTTAAAACTAAAACAAAAAAGTTAAACTGAAACGTGCATGTTTAAGTTGCAATACATTTTCTAACTGAAAATAAATAATTTCATTTAGCTGAACAATATTATTTTAGTATAACTGAGATACAATTATAGATTTTATTAATATTTATATATTTTATATATATAACATCTGTTTTAGTTATTTGAAGTACATCATTATATTAAATCAAAATGAGAAATGTCTAATTCAGAATATTAATGAAAGCTATAATCGTATATGAATAATAACAGTGCTTTGAGGAGAGCAGCTTTGGTCTTTCTGTACTGGTCTGAGCTGGTTTGGTGGTTGTATTGGCAAGCTGTTTATAAAAGAAACTTGATCAACCAGCATGGTTTTCCTATGGTTTCCATGGTTTTGATGTGGCAACAAGCTGGTGTTTTCAGCAGCTCTTTACTGTAATCGGAGTATTGAAGTATGTGTGTGTTTGTATGCTCTCATTAATCCCTGCAGGGTGAGTTGAAGGACGGTGAGTCTGAGGAGGATGCAGCTGCAGAACAGGACACAGAGAATCTAATCGGGGAAACCGACGAACAAAATGAAAACAACGACACTGTTGATAAGTAAGAAATATCTACAACATGATACATCATCATTTTCACTGACGCAATAAACCTTTAGTTGTCTTTTGAACATCTGAGAATAGCATTAGATCAGTGTTGTGGAGCTACTAACTAAAACTAGCAAAGCTGCTGACTTTTTTAGTCTCAAAACCATGTCGTTTTTCCAGTAACAAGTTATTATTTCCCCTGGTGTCAGGTGGTAAAATAACTATATTGCTGTGTTTTTATGTTCTGTGTTCATTCTTGCAATAAGTTTGAGGGAATAATAAAAGTCTCAGGTCTCTTAAAATACCCTTAACTAAAAATTTTGCTAGTTTTGTTTAGATGATTCATTACACTGAACTTAAAAAAAAAAAAAAAAAAACAGTGATTAATCACTCATTATTTATTCATATCTTCTTAGTAGCAAAATTATTGTTTCGTTAAAAGCTGCTTTTTATGTACATGCTTATATTTAAATAATTAGGGTTTATAGTTATATTAGTGTAAATTTATGTGTTCAACTTTGACATCATCAGTCTAAGCGTGGTGTAGGCAGACAACAGGATGAACATGAACAAAACCCTTAACCAAACTTAGCAGAGCATTAATGAGGTGAAAGCACAGGTAGATAAATACTGAGGCAAGCTAGGATAATGAACAACACACAGCTGGACAGAATATGAAATCATATCAGTTACCATGACAACTAAGTACAGGTGGGGACTAGAACAAAGGAGACTGAACAGAAACAAACTAAAAGTCCACAAAAGACAGAATGAACCGATAAAGTGTTACAACATGAGATCCACATTGTTTTTGTGTCAGATAAATAATGTTCGTATTTGTCAAAGAAATTACATAACTTGCTGTGTTTCACTGATAGATCCAATAGAGTTTAAGCAGTGTTTTGTTTTTTTATTGATATACTTTTTATTGATTTTTTTTTTTTTCAATATTTTGAATTAATTTTTTATTAGTGCATTTTGTGTTTATATTTAAGTCTTAGTTAAAGGTTAAGTTTTTTCAGCATTTTTTTTTTTTTATGTCTATCGTTTTTAAGTAAATTAAGCATATAAATTTAAACAAAATGAAAATGATGTGGCTTTGGCAACTACCTGAAAAAAAAATATATGTTAAAATGTATTTTTATTTTTATTAAGATATATGTTTTTTTATAGGTTAAGTTAGCTATAATGAACTATAACCCTGGTTTAAAGTATCTTTCCCAACACTGCATTGTATGTACATGTACCTTTAGACTAACAGTCATCAGACATCAGTTTTGCTCAGACTGTCCCCTAGTGGTCATGAAAAGCATCAAACATCAGTTCTTTCACTGTAGACTTACATTAGGGTTGATTTGATATGTTTTCTTCTGTTCAGTCACGCTACACAGACCAAAATCAATCAAGTCCTACAGAGACTGACTCAGGTCCGACAACGAAATACATCTACTGATTCAGACACAGCAGACGTCCCAGTTCAGGAGGAGCCCGAACCGCTGCCGGTTCTTGAGGTACAATTCAGTTACGATTTTATCAGATTTTATATATCTATATATTATGTTTATATTCAGATTATTTTTATTTATTCATGTATTTATATGTTTATATTTATATGCATTATATACACTAACATTAAAATGTTTTATATCCATTATAAGTTAGGATTTTATTCGATTTTTTTCATTATGTATTACAGTAATATAATGTAATGCACGAGGATCATCAGACTTTTCTGCTTAACAGATACACATTTTATAAGAATTCATATTAATTTATATATAATTCATATCTGTTATATTATACTCAAGTCTTCTAAAATAATATAAAATAATCTTTATAATATATATGACATAAAAATAATATAATATGATGTAAATAATTGTGTACTTGTGTTAATGTTTGTATTTTTGCATGTGAAATGCTGGATTAGACTGCGGCTCCTCTACCGGACTCCAGTGTTTTCCGTTCAAAGGTTGATCTGGGGAAGAAACGGAGCATAAAGCGTTCCAGACCGTCTCGTTCTATACGACAGAGAGCCGCCCTGCCCTCTCTGACAGAGGGAACGCATCCCGACTGGAGGTTCTGTGACTCCACAGGTCATATCATACCTCTTATCATATATCATACTGTATATCACAAATAAAAACTATTTATATAGATGATGTCCCATGCAGAGCAGTTTTTATATTTAACACTGAATCATAGTTACATTACGTTACATTTTAGTCTTAATCCTTTAGAATCTGTATGCTTCAGCTGCATAAATTCCACAAACCTTTATGTCAATGATTGATTAGACAGAAAACAATATGTTACAGAAGCAAAAGATCAGTGTTCCAATGGAGCGGACTCTGAATCAGAAGAGGAACCGTCCCAGGATGTCACGTCCTCTCCAGCCCCGAGCCAGCCCAAGAGAGTCCCTGTGTTTCCTGGGATGGACCCTTCTGCCCTCATGGTATGTTGTGGCCTAATGGTTAGAGAGTCGGACTTGTAGCCCAAAAGTCATGGGCTCGAGTCTAAGTACTGGAAGGGATTGTAGGTGGGGAGAGTGAATAAACAATGCTCTCTTCCACCCTCAATACCAGACTGACGTGAGACCCTTGTGTGTGTGTGTGCACTTGGATAGGTTAAATCCAAATTCTGAATATGGGACACCATACTTGGCTACACATCACACTCACACTTTACCTAACTAAAGTCCCTCTGAAGCCACACATCAACTCTTCATGTCTTGTTTTTCTCTCGCAGGCCCAGCTAAAGCGGAGAAGTGGAGTTGCAGAAACAGTAAGTCCAGCAGAAGCACAGACGCCTCCGTCTGTCCCCACACGCTCTCCCCTCGCACACACCAGGTCCCTCGGCCCCAGAGTGCTGCCCCCTGTTGACGCCAAGGACAGTGGGTACGTGTGACCAGAAACTTTCAGTAAAAAAAATAATTGCTTATCGGATGAGATGCAATCACAATTTCATTGTCAGATCAATGCGTTTTATAACTCTTCAGCTAATTTAACCCTATAAAGCCTACTGTATTATATTTGATACATTTCTAAGGCCTCTGAATGATCAACATGATCAAAACTTTGCTGAAAAACCTGTTGTTCACAATTTACTACATGCTTTCTGTCATCTGACTGATACTTTTTAGCAAGTAAACACCTTTTATTTTAATTGTAAAAACATCCACCATAAGATCATGGTTCACGTGTATTTTTGCTGTGAAATCTTTACTGATTTTTATGAAGTAAATGTAAGAATAACTTTCATATTGTTAGTAATATTTATAGTATATTGATGAACACTTTATGGACTGATGCAACTTAGGTTTACTTGATCATCCATAGATCTTTTTTTTTTTTAATCATGTTAAAATGTGATTATAAAATATGATCATCAGGCTTTTGAGGAATATTTATTTGTTTATCTCTCAATCATCATTGTATTGCATTGCATTATATGTTTAGAAACTACAGTACAGAGCTTTGATCATAAAACTAAACAATTAAATATTGTCTTACTAAGTCATATTATTAGGAGATATGGAGTGAAAACTGATATTTATATGCACTTTATGTCAGTAGTCTGTTATACTGTTATTGTATGTCATACTATCATAATTGTATTACTTTTTGGCCATACAAATATCAACAACTGCACCAAATTGTGTAGTGTTGCTCAATATGTGCCTCTGAATAAAATCGGGGGTGTTTTTTTTCTCCATATTCTCACTATATCATATAAAATGAGCTATAAAATCCTGATGTACCAATTATACAATTAAACACACGCAAACCTTTTTTTTTCTTCTTCTTTTTTTCATATTTGTCTAAAGGTTCAAAAACTGTTCCAAAAAAAAATTTCTGACTATTATTTCATATGTCAGGCTTTAAAGGATTAATTTCATTGTGCAGCTTCAGTGTTTTATTATCTTTGATGCACATTATGTTTTATGGTGCCACATTTATTATGGTGCTTCATTTAGCATTATTTGTCTGAATACACCATTCAGATCATTCTTATTCATCATTATGTCAAATGTAATCATTGTGATTCATTGTAAATCCAGGTCCGGCTCTTCCCCCTCCTGGCTGCTTGAGCTCAAATCCAAGAAGCGAATGAGTCAACCTGAAAGTGAAGCATGAAGCTCGTGAAGCTCAGGTCAGTGTATTTGCAGGATCCAGTTCTCTGATTGCTTAAATAATGAAGCTTCCTGAAACTTTCCTGAAAATCCAGGAATATTTGCATGTTGCTACCTTCATCTCCAATAGAGGGGACAAATCCATACACACACACACACACACATACACACACACACACACACACACATATCACTTCATTTAGTTCTTCTTACAATTTGAAGAGTACATTAAAGGCTGTTTACCCTGCTGTCTTGCCTCACAGGTTTGATGCAGAAGTCCTCTGCAGAGGAAGTCTGTGTGATGCCACAAAGATGCCAAAGGAACTGACTTACATGAATGAGAAGTGCAATGATCTTTCATTCTCATGCTGACTGAGTATCAGACTATTTTGAGTACAAGTCCTGGACTAAACAGTTTGAAGGCTTTGCCAAGATGTACATTTTTACTTTTTACATTAAAAGTCTGTCATAATTTGGCAGCATTATAAGTGGCAAAAGCAAGTGCTGTTCATTTTAATTTTGTTTACATTTAATAATCCAGCAGATGTTTTTATCCAAAGTGAGGATGGTAAAACAAGCATTCGAGTTCCTCCAGTTCGATCAGGGGCCAAATGCACATATCTTCTGTTCATCTCTGATCATGGAGAAGCAGAAATCAGTATAGCTTCAATGCACTTTAAATGAGTCAGACCACTGGAAAAGGTGCCTTAGGGCTCTAAGGCATTAAATTGCATTTGAGTTTGATTTTTCTGATTTTAAATATTGTGTTTCTAAAGTCTTAAGATTCTTCATTATGGCATTGCTATATGAAACTCCTTTTTTTTTCTCTTAATTGTTTTCATTCTGTTTACATCATGCCATTCCTTTAAGACCAATTCATTGTTTGATGATATTTTGATCTCATTCAGTTCATTCTTTTATTTTATTCTCTATGTTTCTAATTTAATCAAAGCTAGTGAGCAGAAAAGCATCAGCTGATGTGCTTGGATCTGGCTGATTGTCATTTATGAGGTTTTGTTGCCCATGTCTTTTCTGTCCTGCCAAGAACACTTTTACAAACACAAATCAGAGTTAAGATAATGTCTAATAAGTTGTGTCTGTGTTCCTTTGAAATGTTTTTCAGTCATGTTTATTTTTAGACTTCAGCTGTGTAAATTGCTGCTTGAGGAAAATGTTTACCTGTTTAATGTTGGGTAACATGAATTGTGTTTTCTAAAAAACGAACTGCAATTATCTTCATTAAATATTTTTCTAAATGGGAAGCAAGTTTGTCTTTGTATATACTGCTTGCGTATGTGCTGCAGGACTGAGATATCAGTAGAGATCAGTGAAAGAGCTATGAAAACAGTCCTTATAAGAGGGTAAATTGTACAGTAGATCATATTCATTTGTTACATTTAACTACATTTTAAACCTAAATTAAGACTTTTTAAAATTATTGATAATTAATTTCCTTTAAGGTGCACCCAGATTCTTTTTTAAATGCTGTTTAAGTTGAATTTTAAAATATATACATGTTAATTAGATACATTTAATATGTTATACCAAAATTAAGCATTTAAAGCATTTAAATAAATATTTTTAATTTATTTGTCGATTTCAAAAGTGATTTCATTGTGTTTTTTAACTATTTAATAATTGGTTTCCTTTTTTAAGGTGCATCCCTTGTTTTTTTTTAAGTGCAATTTAAATGTTATTTAAACAAATACATATTAAGTTATTGATACTTTTAACTACATTTTAAACCAAAATTAAAGCATTTTTTATTTATTTACCGATTTCAAATGTGATTTCAAAGTTTGTTTGTTTTTTAAATTAAATAATAATTGATTTGCTTTTTTTTAAGGTGCATCCCTAGTCTTTTGTAAATGCAGTTTGTTGAATTTAAATATATTGAATTTAATATAGCGCGTGATAGTGGGAAGTGTTGGATATACATTTACTTACATCGACCAAGTTTTGAAAATTCAATTTAAGTTGTATTTAACTACATTTTAAACCAAAATTAAGCCCTTTTTTATTCATTTGTTCATTTCAAAAGTTTCTTTCTTTTTTTCCTTTTTTTTTACATGCATGCTTTTCTTGGGCAAAAAGTTATAGAAAACAATCACTAATTTTGAGAATCCATCAAATGAGGATGAATGGCCCAGATCTGTGGAATGGGTTTGGGCTCAGAGAGGCAGAGAGACCAGAGAGAGAGAGAGAGAGAGAGAGAGGATAGTGAGCAGGGTTGTGATGACAGCAGCTGATCCTGTCTGAATCCTCTTGGCTCGCGCCCTGTCGGTGCCCACTGTACCCACGCTGGCAGCAGAGCAAGCTGGTGGCTGCGGGCAACTCCTGCCAACTCACAGCCTATTGAGAGGCAGTCTGATGGACACAAATTCGAACGACAGACTTGCTGCATCAACAGCAATCAACGCCCAACCCATTTCTGCTGCTGTGGACGGAATTAAACCATAAATACCCCCCAGGTTCCCTCCACCATACACCCTCACCTCCATACACACTCCTCACACACACACACACACACACACACACTCATACACACACACGCTGAGAGAGAGTGGAGGGGTGAGAACTGCTGAAGGTGAAGGACGGGAGAAACAGGTAAAGATATGTTCAGCCTTCATCTGAAGTCTTACTTTTCATGTGTGCTGGCAGTAAAAAAGAAACTAAATATCATTGTCATAGAAATCTGTCTTAGGTTTAATTGGATACCTAATGCAGTGTAATTGAAATACAGAAATTGGTATAAAAGAGAAAGGAAAATCCTTTTTAGAGAGATTTTTCCTTGATCAAGACTAATCTATTTGATCCAAACTTTTACTGCTAAAACAAGAACGTTTACAAAATGTTTTTGTCTTAATTGTCACCGCTAGATCTATTGTTTCAGTTTAAAACCTATAACAAACCTCTTTTTTGTGAATTGAAAAGAAAGATGCATTAGCTTTTTGTTATCTGTTTTGTTTTGTTTTATTTTTGCCACCCGACTAACAACATTTTTACTGACACAATGGATATGTAACAATAATGAGCATAATAAGCTGAATTTAATTGTGTCCCTTTTGAATGTTTTGTTTTGTTTTGTTTTGTTTTGTTTTGTTTTGTTTTGTTTTGTTTTGTTTTGTTTTGTTTTGTTTTGTTTTACCAAAAATATTTTTTAAGACAATGTGTTACAATAATGAACATGATAAGCTATGTTTAATTGTGTCCCTTCTGAAGTTTTTTCAGTCATTGTTTTGTATGGTTTTTGTTTTTCCCCTACTACCAAGAACATATTTTATCAATTCAACAATATATATATACAATAATGTACATAAAAATTAAACAAGCTGTAACAATTGTAACAGCTTGTTTAATTTCAGTTTTATAAATTGCTGCTTAAGGAATATGTTTACCTGTCTAATTTTGGGGAAACGCAAGTTGTGTTTTGTTAAAAAATAAAATAAAAAATACTGTTCATATCAGTTATGAATATTTTGCATGATTGTGTATGTTTCTTCAAGTTAAATGCCTCTTGTTTTTTTATCTAATACAATAATATTTATGTATTTATAAGTGTCCAGATGTGCTTTGTGGCCATCCTCTTTAGATTAAATTTCCTGTTTTCTTTTGGTTTAACATTTTATTGAAGTTATTTACTCTTCTCATGTTTTTAATGCTCATACAGCAATAGCTGGTGAATCACTTTTTCCTCATCTCTGACGTGTGTTTGTGTTTTGGACAGGTGGAGAGATGTCGGATCAGCAGGGAGTCCCAGATCAGCAGGTCGCTGAGAAGAGCCAAGGAGGAGCAGGAGCAGTTTACAAGGTCCAGATATACTAATTTATACAGTTCTTTTTCACAGACAAAAAGCCCAGAGGAAACTCTTTTAGAGCTCCTGAGACTGAGTGGATTCTTGCAAAAGCAGACACAACAAGCCAATAGCTGACACACAGTAAGAGTATTTATCTATGAAGGAATGTAAAAATGTACTCACCCTCAGGGCATCTAAGATGTAGATGAGTTTGTTTCTTCATCAGAACAGATTTGGAGAAATGTAGCATTGCATCACTTGCTCACCAGTGGATCCTCTGCAGTGAATGGGTGCCGTCAGAATGAAAGTCCAAACAGCTGATAACAACAAATAATGTAATAATCCAAACCAACCCACCACACAAATCAATAAATTATGAAGCCAAAAAAAACATGCATGTTTGTAAGAAGAAAAAAATAATTTTTCATTTTAATTTCAAACTATTACTTGAAACCATTGAAAAAGTAATCTCGTGTGAATCAGGAGAGAAATACGCACAGATTAAGCACATTTACAAGCAAAAACAGTCCAAAGCCATTCTAAACAAATATTTCAATGGATTTTAATATGAGAGGACAACAGGGGAAGGACAACTGGACGTTTTCACTGGAGGAAGCATAATTATGGATTCTGGACTCATGTTTTGGTCATAAGCAACGGTTTAAAGTTAAAAATTATGGATTACTTGTTGTTTTTATCAACTTTTTTAACACCCATTCTGACTCCAACCATTAACTCAACAATACACTTCATACTACAAATCTTACTAAGAAACAAAAACAACAAAAAAACAAAACTACATCATTACATGACCTGAGAGTGAGTACATTTTCATTTAAGGTGAACTATTTCTTTAATATTGAGATCTCTTGAATTTTGATTACAGACTTTGATACTGACAAATTTGAACACAGTTTGAGACATTGTCTTGAGAAGAAAATTCTGAACAGCAAATATCTCCACTTGTTCTTCATTAACTCTTATTGCTGTCTAGGGGAAACAAGAGCAGAATGAAGTTCTTCATTAAAATGAATGACAATTTACATGAATGGTTTTACAAATTATTTACACACAAATTCTGCTCGTTTTTCACGAATGAAAGAGTTTATGGCTTATAAAGTTTATGACAAACAGTTTATGACTTAAAATGTGTTGAATCAATCATCTTAACAGGTCTCACTGTTTGAATTCGAGAACTTCCGTGGAAAAAAGGTCGAGCTGTCAGCAGAATGCAAGGACTTGATTGAGAAGAACTTGGAAAAAGTTGGATCAATCATAGTTGAGTCTTGCCCGTGAGTACATGCTCTCTACTGTCAAACAACATTATCTACAACCACAAAAGAAGGACTGAAGAATGTTCAGACTGTTCTTGAAGCAAATGTTTGAATATATGCAAACTGAATTTGTCTGTTGGAGAACTCTAGGAGAAGGTTTTCAGTCTGTTTTGCACACAGATTATAGCAAATGACTTCAGAAGATTATAACTCAATGGACAACTTATATCAGTGCTTCTCAACCACACTGTAAAAAAAAGTCTGTAGTTTTTACAAAATAATTTTGGCAGCTGTGGTTGCCAGAATACTTTTGTAAAAAATACACTGTAAAAAAAAGTCTGTAGTTTTTACAAAATAATTTTGGCAGCTGTGGTTGCCAGAATACTTTTGTAAAAAATACAGAAAAACTGTAAACACAATTACGGCCAAAAACTGTAAATTTACAGTATAAAACTGTTATTTACAAACAAGAAAATTTTAATGTAAACCAGTAAATTCAACAACGCACACTGCTATTAAAATCTGTTTTTGTACCTTTAACATACTGACAACCACCATAATAATGCAGGTGGTAAAGAGAAAGCCACATGAAGAATGGAAGTTCATCACAAGTAGCTTCGCCACAAGCAGAAGTTTATATTAATATATAGAAGGTGCACAAAGTCCATTCATGCAAACACAAAACACCATCATGGTGACACACGATACTTAAACAATTCAATAAACTTTCATTAAACAGCAGAAGATGTAACATAAAGCCCAAATGTACAACTGATAACAAAAAACTATTAAAAAACATGATTATTTAAACAAAATACTTTCAAATGTGGAGCGTCACACAGGGAATTCTGGGAATATCAGTTTACAGTTTTTGACTGTAAATTATACATTGATTTTGTTCTTTTTTTATTTCTAAAAACTGTAAAATTAACAGCATTTTACTGTAAAATTACATGAAATGTCTGGTTAGATCTTTTACAGTTTTTCCCTGTATATAGTACAGGAACTTACTGTTAACCTATTAACACTTTTTTTTTGTAGCGTTTTTACAAAATTGTACAGTTAAAATGACACTTATTTTTTACAGTGCAGACCTTTCTTAAAATTGATAATAATATAATATAATATAAATAATAATATAATATAAAATATAATATAATATAATATAATATAATATAATATAATACTACATAATATAATATAATAATATAAATGCAAAAATACAATAAAGATATAAAGATGGAATCATATTTCTTTTTTCTTCTCTATAATGTTCGTTTAGAACAAGCAGTTCTTAAAACCTCTGGAATCCCAAAATGAACTGTGATTTATTAATTTACCTATATGGGCATTTAAAAAATGTAAATAACAGCTTAGAATTATATTATATAGTGCGTTTTCAAGTAAAAAAAAATATATATATATAAAAAAAAAAAATTAAAGAGCTATTGAAATATCTGAAATAACTGAAAATTTTTTATTTGTTTAACTTGTTTAACTACGGGTTATTGTCCTTAACTAAAAAAAAAAAAAAACGGAATTACTTGAAATAAAATGATAAAATGAAAATAAAATAAATAAAATAACCCTAAATTAAATTAAATTAAATTAAATTAAAATTAAATTCAAATTAATAAATAAATTAAATATTAAATTAATAAAATACAAATAAAATAAATAAAATACAAATAAAATAGAAATAAAATAAAATAAAATAAAATAAAAAAAAATAAAAACTCATTTGAATAACTTTCATTTCAGCTAGTTGCCAAGTAAACATTTCTCATTTTCTTTTAGAAATGTATTTTTTAATAAGTTGAAGTACTAAAATAACTCCAACTAAATGAACAATAGGCTATATAAAGATTTTTTTTTTTTAAAATAATAAAAATAAAAAAAACAGAAAAAAACTAAAACTTTAAAATGAAAATTAATATAAAAAACTAAAAATTAAATCTAACTCAAAATATTAACAAAAACTTTAATAGGTAATAGCTATAATAGTATATAAATGACACTAAAATAAAACAGCTTTACCTGCATGTCATGTGACCATTAACCAACATCAGAAAACTGTCAAAATTTAAATGTATTGTTAAATTATTGAAATATTAACTTAAACTCTCAGGGGTTCTTCAAGTAAATATTTATGTTGAAAGGGGTTTGGCAAAGAAAGTTTGTGAATCCCTTCTTTAATCAAAAGGAATCATCCATTGATCCGTCCTGATCTTGATGATCTTGTCATAGATGGGTCGCCTTTGAGCAGAAGGGCTTTCTGGGAGAGCAGTTTGTTTTGGAGAAGGGAGAATATCCTCGCTGGTCCACCTGGACCAACAGCCAGAGCAGCTACTGCCTCCTGTCCATTAGACCTCTGAGAGTGGTGAGAGACACGTTCACACCTCACACCTGCTTAAAGATCTGCTCTTCTGCCACGGCCCACTGAGTCTTGTGTTTACGCTCCATTACTAGGACAGCGCAGACCACAAACTACATCTGTTCGAGAACTGCAGCTTTGCCGGGAGAAAGATGGAAATCGTGGATGATGACATTCCCAGCTTGTGGGTCCACGGCTTCCAGGACCGTGTGGCCAGTGCCAAAGCTGTCAACGGAACGTGAGTTTGAGAGTTTGTTTGAGATTGTTTTCTTGCCGCTGCTATCCAAAGACCATTAACTCATGAAGCTTGATTTTTCAAGATGGTTTTGATTTTTGTTTCAAATCTTATTTTACCTGATTACAAACAGTCTGAAAGTCAATGTGATCTCACAATGTACTCTTTTTACTTCTTAAATACATTTTCCTGGTCATTAGTGCATGTTATTTGAAAGAAACTACCTTTGAAAAGTTTGGGGTCAGTTTTTTTTTTTTTTTTTTTTTTTTTTTTTTTTTGAATTTTTTTTTAAATTTGAAAGAAACAAGCATTAGATCAAAAAGTGACAATAAAGACATTTATAACATTACAAAAGATTTCTAATTCAAATAAATGCTGTTTTTTCTCTTCATCAAAAAAAAATCTTTGTTTTCTCAAAAATATTAAGCACAGCAAATGTTTTCATGTGTGTCAATCCACAACAAACTCAAATTTGAATTCTTACGTAAAATGGCAGATTTATCCAATCATAAAAGCAAGTCTGGTGTTTTTTTTGTTTTGTTTTTTTTTTCTTGTTAAATATCTTTTTTTATGTGACAAAAGTAAATTGATTGGATTCAAATGCTGTTTCATGATTTCTTCGGACACTATTTTCACAGTCGAGTATGACTTCAATCTCTTTCCTCAGGTGGGTCGGCTACATGTACCCTGGCTACCGCGGGCGTCAGTTCGTGTTTGAACATGGCGAATACAAACACTGGAATGACTGGGGAGCCACAGAACCACAGCTGCAGTCCGTCAGACGTGTACGTGACATGCAGTGGCACAAACGGGGCTGCTTCACCGTCCCCGACCCGGCTCCCAACCCTAATCCAAACCCAAACCCCAGTCCTGCTCCCGCCCCCGCTCCTGCTCCTGCTCCTGCTCCCGCTGCCCCATCTGCCCCGGCTGCCAGCAGCTGAAGGAGGGCCAGCCCTGCCCATGACCTCTGCCCTGCGCCTGCTCAGAGGACCACAAAGAAAGCTCGAAAGCAAAAGTGACTGCCTTGCCTCTTGTGTGTCTATCATTGGAAATAAAGGCCTCGGCCCCATGCTTTGATCTCTGACCTTTGGCTCGTGTCTGATTTTATTTTTTTTCTGCTAGACTGATATAACACTGAAAATACCACAAGTTTGGTAATGAATGCTCAGCAGGGCTGCACTTGTTTGATCAAAAATGTGAAATATTATTACAATTCAAAATCTATAATTTCTCCTAGTTTTTAGGCTAACTATTGTCCATATTGGTGTGCGTATCTGTGTGTATTTCTCTTTATTTCCTTTCATCCTCTGTATGTCTTTCCTGTCTCTTTGTAAGTCGTTGGCTCTTGGCAGGAGTTCAGCTGAGTCATTTGAATGGAGAACAAAGCATGGCAGCCTCCAAAAATGACAACTAATGAAATAACTCCAGGCTGATGTGGGCTTGGCTTGCCATGGTTTGGCATTTCTGTCACGAATGATGATGAAAAAATATGGCAAGCTTCCACTGCTGGTCCAAAATGCCAATCCATGGCATACCGATGAGGTTACCAAACCAGACTAGGTCTTTCTATGCCTCACTAAACTACTAGTGCAGGCAGATTTTGGTGAGGAAAACACAACTGTGACTCTAAACTCTGATATAATCACTGTAGATTGTAGATCTAAATATTTAGCTAGTTACTGTGTATCTGACATTATTGTGAAAAAGACGGTTTAAAATTTTTTTTATTATTATCTAATATGTAAATAGCTAATAATTAAATTATTTATTTTTATTTAAAAAAAGTAATTATTATGGTTATTTTTAAATTGAATTATTAATTTTTACAAATTATTATTCAATTATTTAAAAAATAATTTTATTTATTTTTAATGATTGTTTTTTAACTGCTATGTTTTTTTTAACTGTATGATTAATTTTTACAATTTTTATTATTATTGTTAACTGTTAATAATTATTTATTATTGAATTATTATTTTTTTTCCTAATTATTTTTAATTATTATTTTTAACTGCTAATGTTTTTTGTAATTTTGGCTAATAATTTTATTTATGATTTTATTTTCATCATTTACCTTCCTTATTTATTAAAATATAATAAAAAACTACTAAAAACTACTAATTATTTTTTATTTGTATTTTTTTTTATTATATATATATATATATATATATATATATATATATTCTGTCTTTTATACACTGGGCAAATGGTGTAGGATTTACTTTAAATTAATTTTCACTGCAAAATTCCTAGAAAATTTCATGAATAATTACAAAGAATTAAATGTGAAATTTTGAAAAGACTGAAATAGTGATTTCTTATAAAACATACTCAGATAATATTTTATTTAATCGTTTTATTTACAACTTTGAAAAATCTTTTTTTTTTCTACAGTAAATTTGAAGGTCTTTTTCCATCCAAACTGCAGAAACTAGTTACGTTTAATTCAAGCCAAGAGCAACAAAGCTAGATTATTTGACAAAAACCCACATTTCCGTGCATTTATTTTGAAATAGTAGCTTGTAAAAGACTGAGACAATTATTTTCTCTCTAAAACAGTTTGTACGTGGTGCTGCAAACAACCTCACTGGAAAAGAGAACAAATGTTTGACGTTTATTCAAATGAGTTTTTAAATAATTGCATTCCTTCTATAGCGTGTGTCAGCTCAGTTGCCAGATTTAAGAGCAAGCAGTTTCCTAAAAACAGCAGAACAACAGAAACATGTCACAATTTGAGATTCTATTTTAGAATCAAACGATTTTTTGACAAGTTTCCCCAAGGGCCTTTAATAACCCTGTTCTTTCATTTTTCATTTGTACGTTTCTTTTCTTCTGTCTGAGAAGGTTCACAGTGATCCAGGTCATTGTGTAGATGTTTTTGTAAAGCAGTCAGCTGCGCTCTGTTGCTCAAAATGTTTTGTTACTCATCCAGTTGGCTTCGGCAGTTGTGAAATTAAGATTTCCTGGCGTTTAAAATCATTGCACACAATATGATGTCATTAGTGAGTTGTATTCAGGCCTTTGCTGTCCTGAAAGCAGTGTGTGTAGTTCAGAAGTGTCTATAGGCCTTTACTGGAGTCATTCTGCAAAACATATCGATGAGGTTACCAAAGCAGACTAGGCCTTTGCATCACCAAATTACTACAAAGGCAGATTTTGGTGAGGAAAACACAACTGTGACTCTAAACTCTGATATAATCATTGCAGATGTTGAACTGTTTAAAGCTACTGTGAATCTCACATTATTGTGCAAAAGATAATCACTGATAAAATCTAACATTTTGCAGATTCACTAAAACATTACTAACCTAACTCAGCTTTAGTTTTTTTAATTATTGCTTTTAACAGCTAATTTTTAATTCAAAATTTTTACTAATTATTATTTTTAACTATTTTTAATTGCTAATAATTTTTAAAGATTATTTTAAATGCTAATTAATAATTTTTTATTAAATTGTTTTTTCAAATTATTTTAAATTGCATATCTTTTTTTTGTTTCTTTCTTGCATTTTTTTTATTTTGCATTATAATATAATTTTATATACTCAAAGGCTGCATTTATTTGATCAAAAATATAGTAAAAACAGTAATATTGTGAAACATTATGACAATTTATAAGAAGTGTTTTCTATTTTAATATATTTCAAAAAGTAATTTATTCCTGTAATGCAAAGCTGAATCTTCATGAAAGCATCATTACTGCAGTCTTCAGTGTCACATAATCCTTCAGAAATCATTCTAATATGCTGATCTGCTGCTCAAGAAACATTTCTTATTATTATTAACAGTTGTGCTGCTTCATACTTTTGTGGAAAACATGCATAGAAAGTTAAAAAGAACAGCATTTATTTAAAATAGAAATGTTGTGTATTTTAAATTGATCAATTTAATGCACTATTGGTGAATAAAAGCATTATAATTTTTTTTTATTTTTTCAAAAAAAATAAAAAAAAATACTGAACCTAAACTTTTGAATAGTTGTGTACATACATATTATTATTCCAAATACATGCTTTTTCTTACATGCTTGATAAAATGAGTTTTTAACTGGGTAAAAGAAACCAGTTACACATTTAATTAAGAAATAAATCCTGCCTTAATTCAGTATTGAAGTGTGTTTGTTTTGGAGTGCATGCAGGAATAGCACAGGTAAACACAGATGTCCTTACATTCCTCACGCGGTTCCTCTGCAGCACTGTGAACGCCGCTCACTTCACCACGGACATGGACGTGTGAATTTAGAGTGTGTTCAGTAAATTCCCAAAGAGCCCGAAGCTTTCAGCAGCCTGTTCACAGCTGTTGAAACATGGGATATCCCAGTGTCTAATGACAGCCAACAGCTCCCCGTGACGGACCCACACACACAATCTTCACCCTCAACATAAGAGAAAGCACTAAAGATGATCAAATGGATTCTTCACAGTAAATAAAAGTCTGAAATTCACTGTATAGCCTATCTGTTGTCATTACAATCCTGCACTGCATGATCCTTAAGAACATGCTGAAGCTGCTGTGCAGAAATGACTCTGATGACTTGATCGCTATGCAATGCATAGGTTGACGTGGCACTGCATGAACGTAATGGGATGACATTTCGTGTGTGCTATTGCTATTGCTGTCTAAATGAGCTAAACACATGGGAGAGACAAGCAAAGACATCTTCACACAACTGCTTTATCAAACGCATGCAGATAGTGTACATATATGCATAACTTCAATCAAATTCTATTTCTGATAATATCTTTTTTAATGGAAAATGTTAAAAATCAATGTATATGTAGTATTCACACAAACTTCATCTAAATACATTTTATGTATTAAATTGTATTTTTTATTTTTTGCTTATATACAATTTTTTTTGCTTATATATTTGATACATGGCATTCAGGTTTCTGGGCACCACTGTTTGTCAGGACCTGAAGTGGGACACTTATATTGACTCCACTGTGAAAAAGGCCCAGCAGAGGTTGTTTTTCCTTCGCCAGCTGAAGAAGTTCAACCTGCCACAGGAGCTGCTGAAACAGTTCTACTCAGAGTCACAGAATCCGTCCTCTGCTCTTCTATAACTGTCTGGTT
Source organism: Cyprinus carpio (assembly GCF_018340385.1). Classification (NCBI taxonomy): domain Eukaryota; kingdom Metazoa; phylum Chordata; class Actinopteri; order Cypriniformes; family Cyprinidae; genus Cyprinus; species Cyprinus carpio. The sequence continues at coordinate 5,691,673 of NC_056576.1, read as the reverse complement.
CAGCTCAGCTGCCAATGCAGACCTTAGAAGATTGCAGCGGACAGTCCGGGCTGCTGAGTAAGTCACTGGCACGACCCTCCCCACTCTCCAAGAACTGCACTCATCCAGAGTCAGTAAAAGAGCTGGTAAAATCATTCTGGACCCCTCACACCCAGCACACTTCCTCTTTGAACTGTTGCCGTCTGGCCGGCGGCGGAGCTACAGAGAACAGTCAGACATAGGAAACGTTTCTACTCTCAGGCCATCTACCTCATGAACAGTTAAATGTTCTCCCCACTGTGCAATAAAACATGTGTGATACCCAACTATCTATACTTATATTTATTATGCCTATGTTATTGATTTAATATATCTTACGTCTATCCACATTCCCTTGAATAATTTGTCTATAGCACATTTGTACATACAATATACCGTTTACTGTCTCTTGTGTATTGTTTTTACACATTTATTTTTACTCACTTAATTTTTTTTTTTTTTTTTTGTCATCTGTGTCTTGTCACTTTTTAACCTGTCTGTGTACTGAAAGCTTCCTTGTGTGTGTAAGCACACTTGGCAATAAAGCTCTTTCTGATTCTGATTCTCTTCTGATTATTATTATTATTATTTGCATAATATTTTATGTTATGTTTTTTTTAATCATTTTAATAATTGTATTATTACATGAAATATTAGCACCATTAGTATTTTTTTGCATTATTTGTTAAAGTATATATTACTCAATTGTAGTATGTATATATTATTTCAATATTTAATGTTATATTATTATATATTATATGTATTATTTTATTACCATGTATTGTTTGAATATTTTTACTATTAGCACCCATTATTATTTGTATTTTTTAATAATTATTTTAAGTATTTTATACATAAATATTCTATTATATATTACATATATTATTTTATTACCATTTTTATTTTCTTTTTATAAATAAATTAAATATTGACACTTATTATTAATGTTTTTTTTTAATTTGCTAAATTATTAATGTGTGTGTGATGCAAATATTTATTATTATTATTATTATTATTATTATTATTATAATTATTATTATTATTATTATTACTACTACTACTACATTACATTACATTACATATTAGCACCGATTATAATTATTAGTATTATTTTTTGGTTATTATTTGTTTGTAATAATTTTGTCATCTTTTCATAGGTTTTTGACGCTTTTCCTAAAACCTCGTTGTAGGTCAGTGAGCGGGCGCTGCGTGTGCTCGACTCACCACGGGCTCGCGCAGCTCGTGCACTTGAGTTGAAAACTTCTCCGCGCGATTGCGGAGCGCACACGAGACGCGAACCAGAGCCAGAGCGGTAAATCACGGACTCCTGCTCCCGTCCCCGAATCAGAACCACCGCGAAACATGGACGATTTAGGTGAGTGTGAGCCACTTTGACGTTTGACATCGGATAATCGCGTAAAGAGAAGTTCGACGCGACGCTAGAGCGCTGAATTGACACCGTAGAAGCGGATGGAGCGCGTTGCTGCTGCCAACGTCAGCGCGCGTCGATGCACGACTGCTGCAGCATGCTGAAAAACACACGCTCGCGCCTCTGGACGGCTGTTTAAAGCTGCTTGACGCATTATATTCATGTGTGTCCAGCTGTTTTGCTGTTGTGTTGATGCTGCAGTGTAGCAGGAGTCAGCTTGATTCATTCTTTACAGCTGCTTCCCTTGCAACACTATGTGATTAATACCAGAGCATTACTAGACCGCTTTGAGCTTTATGCTTGTCCCTAAGTATAGAGCATATTTTTGTTGCTAATTATTGTGCATAGTTCCTGTCTGGTTGATTTGTAGTGCAGCTTCTGCAATGTGTCAACAAAACAACAATGTGTCATTTCGCACCCGACCTCCAAACTTCACAAATACGCTCCTTAAACTTTCTGTTGGGTTTGTGCATTTGATTGCATGGGCTTTTATGGAGGATTCAACACACATGGGTTTCCAGAACACTTTCATTACAAAATAAGCAATAAAAGTATTAGTTGTTTTTGTTGCCAATTAACTAGTAGTGGCGCACTGTAGGATCTGATCCTATAATCTTGGGCTTGATGTTGTAACTTGTTGACTTGTTGCCCAGGGCAATGAGAAAATGAGCTGCAGCCTAATCTAACTAATCTCAATATTACTGCCTTGAGGCTGTTGAGTGGTGTTTTCATGAGGGGCATGTTGTTTAGTGAAGTTATCTTCGTTCATCTCTGACGCCGTGCCACAAGCATGAGCGTTTAGACATTAATGTGGGAGCAGGGTCAGAAATTAACCAGGACTGGGGGCTGAAATGCCAAAGTGGACGTAACAGAATCGCCTTCGATTGTGGTGCATTCCTCTTTTTATTTGATATTTGGGGACTACATTTTTATCTAGGCTTGTCTAGTGTTGACTTTAGTGCCTTTGCTGTCAGGTATTTGCGTTCACTTTGTTAGAAATGAGTTTGAGATGAGTTACTTTGACATTTGTGGATGGCACAATGGAAAAATGAATTCCAGGGGGTGAAAGTTGTCCCTTAATTAAGTCCATTTCTGATGCTGCATGCATAACCAGTTAACACATATTTAGTGTTGTACTTCATCTTTACACATCGGATTAGACTGTTGTATGTTAGAACAGTCTCACATGTGGGGTTTAAAGTGCATGTATGTGAGATTTATATCATAGCTTGAGAAAACACTAACAACATGCCTTTATTTCTGAAAGCTAGGTTGACTGTGTTTACATGCATTGATGTCTTCTCAGTCTGAATAGACTCAATCAAAGAATTCGAACACACAAACCTATTTTTAGCAGTGATATGGTAGTGTCGTCCTGACAGCGCTTTAGTGTCCGCCTCGTTGTAAACCGTCTGTTCTCTTACTGATCACAGGAGCCTTCTATACTCTGTAATGCAGACTGGCATAAATGGGGCACAATCTCAAGTGTCTTTTCATTGCAAGTCTTTGCTGAAACTTGATTATACTTTTGGGTCATTCTGTGCCAAATCATCCAAATCTCAGAAAATTCCCTGGCTAAAATGTAGGAGTTTGTTGATAATGTGTACTATTTAACAGTTTACTCATGGAGGCGCATTGAAATCCCAATATCTCTGGAACTGAACCATATTGGACCTTAAAAATTAAGACACCAAAAGAAAAGTTTGTTAAGAACCAGCATCCAAAAGGATATTGAGATATCTTTAATATTTCTTGAGTTGCAAGTGTTTAGTTAAAATAATTTTCCCTCTCTTGTAATTTGACTCCAAACGTCAGGTGAAAATTGTCATTTTTGACTCTCTTCTGCAAAATAGTGGATTATTCTGCAAATATATATCCATGTACATTTAATATTTTGCCTCTCATCACTATTTACGTTTGTCTTTCTTCAGAAAAATATAAACAAAATCAAAAATTGTAGCCAGAAAGTTTCTGAAATTTGGTTTATTTGACACAGAATGACTCCGTTTCACTACAAATATTTGTGTACAATTGAATAATTTACTAATTGAGTGACATTGAAATCCCAATATCTCTGGAAACTAACTGTATAGGGTCTTAAAAATGAAGATGCCAACATAAAAGATTAAGAACCAAAATCCAAAAGGATATTGAGATATCTTTAATACTTCTTGAGTTACAAGCGTTCAAACTTTGGAAAAATAAACACAAAAAGTGCATTTTCCCATTTTGTAATGCATATAATGCAACAAGATTGCTAAAGTCAGGCGATTTTACTATTAGACCAACTAATCTCTGTCTAAAAATAACATGATTCTGCCATAAAGTAATTTTCCCCCTCTTGTAACTTGGCTCTAAATCTCAGGTAAAAATTGTCATCACTACTATTGTCAGAATAGTGGATTATTAATTTCCATCCATGACATTTAATATTTTGTAGAGTGGCATCACAATCTGATTCCAAAACCATTTCAAGTGCATCTCCGCACAGATATTCAGCAGCAATATAGATGTGCAGATCTTTGTTATTGAGTTCAGTGGCTTTTTTTCTATGCAAATTTTGCAAAATAAGACTCAGAGCATGCATGAAGAAAGTGCACAGTGCACTTTTACCTCATCTCATAAGGCCCGCATCGACTGTGTCCTAAATGGCACACAAACAGTGGTTTCTTTATCCTCTGCAGTGGAGCATAGATCGAGACAGACATTGAGATCACAGGTGTGAGCGTGTTTTTTTTTTTTTTTTTTTTTTTTTTTTTGTTATTTAAGTTTTTTTTTTTTTACCAGGCCTCTCCTGAAACCATAAGCCTCTGTTGTGGGCTGTGAAGGAGCGCTTGAACCTAAAAAACCTGTACGCCAGCGTCCTTTTCAGTGTATTGTGTCTTGAGACAGTTAATGTGACGTTCTTAAACAAACAAACCTGTCCGTGTGTGTCTCTTAGTGGAGAGAAGTCTGATCCATTGTAGCAAATCAGATTACAGTACCGTTCAAATGCTTAAAGTCTTAAAGATTTAAAAATTTTTTTTAAAGAAGTCTCATATGCTCATCAAGGCTGTATTTATTTGATAAAAAATACAGTAATGGTGTGAAATATTATTATAATTTAAATTAAATGTGTTCTATTTGAATATATTAAAAAATATAATTTATTCCTGTTATGCAAAGCTGAAATATCCTCAGCATCATTACTCCAGTCTTCAATGTCACATGAACTTTCAGAAATCATTCTAATATGCTGATTAGCTGTTCAAGAAATATTTCTGATTATTATTAAAACCAAAAACACCTCAAAATACTTTAACAAACCACTATCCTTTTCATAACTCTTTGATAATTAAAAAAAAAAAAGTTCAAAAGAACAGCATTTATGTCAAATGGAATCTTTTGTAACATTGTCTTTTCTGACAGTACTAAACAATTTAATACATCCTTGCTGAATTGCTATTAATTTTTTAAAATACTGACCCCAAACATTTAAACGGTAATGCATGTACATTAGCTTAAGTGTACATTACATTACATTTCACAGCTACTTACTAAATAAATAACTAAAAAGCCATAAAACACAAGAGAGTTGAAAGAGTGCTGAGGTTCTGCTGTTCACTTGTGTGTTTATGATCACCAGGCAACTGCACAAAAATACAAACGGACAGAATTAGACACAGAAGTAGTAGAGTTTATTTTCACAGTGTCAAGTGTGTGGTGAAATTTGGACTGATCGTTAATCATGTGTAGTGATAAAATGTAAAATGCTAAAGATACATCTAAAATGTATCTGGACAGAGATGCATCTGAGTTGAGAAATCCATTTGTTATAGTTTATTTTTTATCATATTTTTATCATTTGCCAGGGCGTTATTGCTAAAATAGATAGGCTAGTAATGATGCTGAAAATTCATCTTTGCATCACATGAATAAATTCTATTTTAAAATATATTCAAATAGAAAGCACTTACTTTTAAAAATATATATAATTAAGTTTTTTTTGTTTGTATTTTCTTTTTTCCAATGGGAGCACTGCGTTTTCTTCAGCACCGAGAGTCGAAGAATGTTCAACTTTAGGTAAAACGCAGCACTCATCATTAGCTGCATTTCCATACAGATTTGCAAATAAATATTTTTAGATATTAGATATAGATATTTTATAAATGTCAATAAAAAAACAATTACGAAATGACAGCGTTTTCATTAACCAATGTTATGCGACTAAAGAGCTATTTTTTCCTATTGCGATAATTAATGGCGAAAGAATTTAGTAGGTTTAGTATATCGCAGTCCCCACACTAGCCATTATTTTTAATCGAAGGAGATGTAGGTGTGTATCTTTAGCAAAGCAGTGTAGAGAAAATGTGGTATAAACACACAAGCATTGACTAGAGTGGCCACAATCAGCTCCGGTGGTTGTGTTGTAACCGTAATGCGCCGTAGACATGTGCAGTGTAAATAAGAGTTCATCCAAATATTAATCCACGGCTGCTCTCAAGTATAAGGGGCTTTCCTTGCCATTAAGTCAAGTCAAGTCAAGTCAATAAAGCAGACTTGACTTGACTTAATGGCAAGGAAAGCCCCTTATACTTAAGAGGGGCCGTGGATGAGATGTTTCTTGGAGGTTATAGTACATTGTAGAATGATCATGGGACTTTTACGTATGCCAGGTGAACTGTAAATGTTTCGATTGCAGTTTTGCAAAATAGTCCTTTTTCGAATTGCCAGAAAAACCATCTCATGTTAGCGTAAAAACTTTTTTTGTGATATATGGGAGTTTTAGTGAAAATGATGTGTTTCCATTTGGCGTATTTTCAATTTCAATTTCAGTTATTCCATTGTTTAAAATGGTTGAATGAATGTGCAGTAACTGCCTTAAAGAAATTTTACAATGTTAAACATTTAATTAATTTTTGACAGTGACGCCTTGCAGGGCTTCAGACTAAGATTTGAGAGCAGAGCATCAGCGCCACAAAGTTCTACAGATGGTGGCGCTAGGAGCAGATTTGGTAGCGCTGGGGTGGTGTGTGGGGGTATTCAAAATAAAGATAATTTTAAAAAGTTTGTGACTTTTCCTACTTCATACAAAAAAAAGTGTAAAAATCTGGCAAAATCATATTTTTTATAATAGTGATTTTATCATTTCAAAATATAGAGAAAAAGTAGAAATGAATGAATAATAAGCCAATAAGTGCTCCTCTGCTCTGGTCTATTGGTTATAATTGTGATTTGATGTATTTTTAAAAATTTTACGTAAGTGTTTGTTTATCACAAACTATATTTTGTTCATCCCATTAAAAATAACATTCAAACTGGATCATTTTAGAGCTTTAAAGTGCTGGAAACAGTTGGGTGAAATGCTTGAAAGTCATTGAAAAGTGTTTGAATTTCTCTCTCAAAAAGTTGTACAAACCCTGAAATTAATGATGTAATGCATTCGACTATTTCTACCACAACACCATGGTTACAGTTAGCATTACCGCTTCTGGTTTCCTGATGTATGTCAGCGCTGTTTATAACAGAGAATTCATCAGATCTCACACACATTGCAGCGTCGCGATTACTGCCACCTTGTCATTGTGCGGTGAATTCAAACTCTTCTCACTGGATCTCGTAGCACTGTTGCATCTGTGCAGTAACAGTGTCGCAAAATCAGCTTTGGCTCCCGAGAAAAGCTGTACTGAGCTCGGACAAGTTTGTTTGCGTAACGGTCGGAGCTGATAAATGGTTTGCGCTGTGCAACTGAAATGTAGCGCGGTTTAGTTTCGCTTTCGTCCGCCATTTGATGTTTCTCAAATGCAACAGAAATAGCAGAGCTTATGAGATGGGCAACGTGGTGGTCGCGCCAGTGCGACCTCTCATAAAAATTAGTCGCACCGGCTGAAAAAATGGTCGCAAAATGCAACCATTTGGTGCCAGTCTGGAGCCCTGCCTTGACAGTGCAACTACTTTGAATATTCATATTCTGCCATTGCATACAGTGAATGAAAAATGACACAGAATAGTGACATTTACATACATATTTTTAAACATATTTAATACAGATAAATAAAGGTTCATTCTGATCTTATTCATCAGATCTCACACACATTGCAGCGTCGCGATTACTAGTTTAGGGCACTGACACCCTGTGGTGAAACAATCAGGCATGTTTACAAGCCACTGCTTTATCAGATCGGCTTATGTTGGATTGAAACTTTGCGCTCCATTCTATTCTGTGTCATTTTTCCTTCACAAAAAATTAACTAAATGCAAAACATAAATAAAAATATTCAAAGCAGTTACACCACCAACACACAACCATCAAAAATTAATTAAATGTTTAACATCATTACATTTCTTTAAGGCAATTACCGCACATTCATTCAACCATTTTAAACAATGGATAAGAGCACCAAACCGTCTCGACTGAAAATGCTGTGCTGCACAATCACTCTCAAGTGCTCACAGCTAGGCGTTTCACACTTTGGTGGACACACGGCCTTAAGTCCAAGCTTGATGATAATAGTCTGTATGATCAAGGCCTGGATGTTTAACCTCGTCCCCCCTTGTGTGCACACTGCACAAGATGAAATTTATCTAAATTATCTGGTGAGAATCAGAAAGGATTGTGTGTTATTAAGCTTTATTTTATGTCTGACCTAAACCATCTCAGACACTGTGTGAGTTTGCTGATGTGTGTAGAGCTAAACTGTGATATTCTGTTGTACACAGTGTGAAATTGTGGTCATAAGCACATTTGCACTCAACCATTGAGTTTGCTGCAAGCAACACTGTGGTCTGATGATGTGTTAGTTAAAGGAATAGCTCACCTAAAAAAAGAAAGTTCCTCATTTACTCACCCTTGTGTTTTATTTTTATGTGTGAAACACAAACTGAGATGTTTAGCAGAATGTCTAAGCAGCTCATTTGCATTTGAAATAAGTGCATGGTTATCAGGCTTTGAATAGGGCAAAAAAAAAAAAGTAATCTAAAATTCAGACTAAGCTTCTGAGGAAAAAAGTCAGAATTGTGAGAGACAAGTTTGGAATTGTGAGGTCAAAAGTTGCAATTGCTATATATATATATATATATACAAATACAAATACGCACAATGAACTTAAAAGTAGGGCATATGACTCTAACAATATATTCAAAGACTTCAATTTAAACCTGTTCTGCTCAAAAAAAAGAAAGGAAAAAAAAAAACCTGTTGTATGACTATTATAAGCATACAAGTCATAAGAAATACTTTAATACAGAGGTTCTCAATTCCAGTCCTCGCGCCCCCCTGCTCTGCACAATTTGTATGTTTCTCTTATGGCTTCAGACGTTTGTTCTATTCGAACGTAAGTGAAGTGGACATCACAAGATATTCTGCCATGATTCCAGTTTGAAGCTAATGTACTGTATATGTTCTATTCAGAGTGCACTGAAGTGTGCGAGACGTGAATTTAAATTGTATTTATTTACAGAGGTATATGATGTCACACTTGTCAGTGTTTGAAGACGTTGTGCAGCACAAATGCGTGAATGAATGTTCTGAAGTGAGGTAAACTTCAACAGATTTCCCCTGCTCAGGGAGTAGGGAGCAATGAACACTTTGTAGGGACCATGTCAATGGGAACACAGTTCATGCACTAACGAGCTGATTATCTGAAACTGGTGTGTTAACAAAGAGAGACATGCAAAATATGCAGAGCTGGGGGGCGCGAGGAATAGAATTGAGAACCGCTGCTTTAATACATTTTTGTTCCCCTTTTTTTGTGTGGTCTTATATATAAATAACCATCCATTTCATTGTATGGAAAGCATTGAGTAAAATGACTGTATGAACTTCCCTTGGTGATTCTTAGTCACACTGCAAACGCTCTCACGACAGTTCCTTTTCTGGGAAAGAGCGTTTGGTTGTGATGTGTAAACACTGAGTGTTTGGCGATTGGTGAAACGCTTCAACCTCAACACACACACACACACACACACACACACACACACACACACACACACACACACACACACACACACACACACACACACACACACAAACACACACACACACACACACACACACACACACACACACACACACATACATAAACACAGGCTTAATGGTGAACTGTACAGGCCCAAACTGTGACGTGTTTGTATTTGTATGTGTTATGGTTTGAGAATGTGATCATTTTATCTTTCTCGTATAGCTAAGTTTATTCTGTTTTTGTACTGTAAAAAAAAAAAGTGACTTTCAGACTGAATTTATCAAGAGCATCACCTGTTTGCCGGGCAGATACGCTCACATCTTTTACAACACATAGCTGAACACTTTCTCACAGCTGAAAGCTTATCTGGTCTTGTCTTGAAGATACCACATACTGTGTTGTTGTGGTAAACAATAGGTTTTGTGTTTGAGATGCCATACTGAGCAATTAAAAAAGTTAGAGTTTAAAGGCTTTTATTCAATTACTCAGTTAATACTTTTATTATTTTAAGTAATGTTGTAAGACAAGATATATTAAGTAGAAAACAAATACATGAATTATTGCAAAATAAAAATATATTGTATGTATATTTATATTCATATTTATATTTTTCTCCTTAAATATTATATGCAATGTTGTATTTTCTCTTTAAATAGTATATTTATTTTTATTTATTAATTATTTTTTATTTCTGTTTGTTATATTGATTTTGAAAAATAAATTATATTTTAAGGAAACAGATAAATGTAATATTTTAGGGAGAAAAGTACATATAATATTAAAGGAGCATTTAAGGAGAAACAAATATATAAGGATAAAAATAAATTAATATTTCAATAATATTTTAATATATTATAATAATATTAAACTTTCTTAAGTGTTATATTTTTCTTCTTTTAATATTATATTTATTGTCTCTATAAATATGTCCTTAAATATTATAAATAAGTTCTTGTTTAATTTTTTCTTGTTATATATTCATTTTTATGTTGTGTTGAACACTCACTGTATGGTTTGTGGCAGTATGCTCTGTGCAGAATATAGTTGGAAATGCTTTCTATAATTAACAAATCAACAAAAACCATTAAACATAAATGGCTACATTTCTATTAGTCATTCGTCATTTAAAACCATTAAACAGAAATTAAAAGCATCTCATCAGCAGACAGCATAACTGACATGCACATATTGGAAATCTCTTATAACCTAGTTAGATAAATTTAACATGCTTCTAACAAGTCCCGCTGTCAGGATAATTATTGGGCTACTCCGTAAATGCTTTCTATACCCAGAACTGGCTGTGCGTTTTCCTTGACTTAATCTAAGTGATGCATTTGGCAGGGCGATCAGAGCCGTTCTGGATGAGTCTAAACAGGCCAAAGCATCTGAGGAATTCCCAGCACACCTTTCTGCCCATCAGATAGATAGACGGAGGGAGAGAGAGAAAGAGCTCATGGGAGAACGGCTGGATGTAGGAATGTTAAGTAGAGACTTGCACATTTATTCTCCTGTTCCTTCCATGCGCTTCTCTCTTTGAAAGCACAGTAACTCTCAGGGCACATGTTTGTATGGGTGATGCCTGCACGTATCCTCTCTGATTAGGCTTTGAATCCCAGGCATGTCGTGACCAAGACTGGTTAGCATGTGCTTAAGTTTTAAAAAAAAACAATTTGCATGGATCCCATGGGTTGCAGGTGGTTTTGATTGAGATAGTTTGGGCCTGTGCTCTTGTTTTCTCTCAGATACACCTGTACATGGCAGCTGGAACAGTAACTACTTCACATGCTCTTTGACTTCCCATCTAAAGAGTTTTATTAAATCTTTTTACATTTTCATTCTATTTATAGTTTTATTTAATTTGTTAAATTTTATTAACATTTCCTTATTTAAATTTTTTATACAATTTATTATATATATGTGTGTATATATATATATGTGTGTGTGTGTGTGTGTGTGTGTGTGTGTGTGTGTGTGTGTGTGTGTGTGTGTGTGTGTGTGTGTGTGTGTGTGTGTGTGTGTGTGTGTGTGTGTGTGTGTGTGTGTGTGTGTGTGTGTGTGTATATATATATATATATATGACGATATATATATATATATATATATATGTATGTGTGTGTGTGTGTGTGTGTGTGTGAATGTATGTATGCGTGTGTTGTATATATATATATATTATATATATATATATATATATATATTCTGTTTTGCTATTTTATACGTTTTCTTATTTAATATTAATTTTTATTTAATTTTTTAATTGATCTTTTTTCTTTTATTTTTTATATTTCTTTTATTATTTTTACTACTTATATTTTATTTTATATTTATTTTATATAATTTGTTTTAGTATTTTATTTAATTTTTTATATTTAAATTATTTTATTTTTCATTTTTATAATTTTAAGTCTCTGTTAACCAAACTCCAGATTTTATTATTTTTAAATTTTTATTTTTTAAATTAAAATACCTTGTGAATGACTTTTCATGTTCACGTAAAAGAGTCAAAATCACAATCACAGAAAAATCACAAAAAAATCACACAATCATATTTTTAGATAAATCAGAAGAGCTCTGTTGACATCTAGCAATGTTCAGGATGGATCATTTATTCTTCAGCTCAGGCACTATTAACTGTCTGTCTGTGTGTGTTCACTTCCTCCATATGACCACATATGTTTTGACTTCACATCTGTGTCATCAGCTGCGTTGATTCATCATTGGTTTATGGTTAATTTCAAGATCATTTGACCACAAGTTACACAAATGTACTGTAGCCTGCAGAAGATTCTCCTCATGAGAAGGCTATCATTTTAGATTAAATGTGATTTAACTCTTAGGTTATTAATCAGATGGTCCACTAGAATAAATAGCAGTTTGATAATGATACTGGACCGTCGCTCTGTCTGTGTGTTTGACTCAGAGCTGGTAATTGGTCCCACATGGCGTCTCTCTGACAGAATCATAATTAAAAAAAGCACACAGCCTTAAATATAGAGGAGCCAAAGGGACACGATCTCCACCGAGGAACAGCTCTTTCTCATGTCTTTCACTCTCTTTATGTAGCTTTTAATTAATTAACAGGCCAACGTTGAATGTTTGCTCATTTAAAATGTCACACATAGTTTATTGTGATATAAATATATAACAATATATTTTTTATATTTTTATCTTAAGGGAATTATAATTAATTAATATAAGTGATTGCTGGATATACACGCGCACACACACACACACACACACACACACACACACACACACACACACACACACACACATATATGGAAACATATAGGTAGCAGTATTCCTTTTGAAATGTAATTTGAAAAATGGCAATATAATATGTAAAATGGCAATGTATTTCTGTATTTAAATGTACATTTTCCCACACATATGTGCAACGGTTGGTGCAAAATGAAAATTCAATTATATAATTTACATTTGACATTTCGGTTCTAATATGTCAATTAAATACATATTTTAATGCTTTATAAGTTGCAAAATTAAAATGTATTACCCTAATTGATTAAATGTTTTACTTATTCAAGCAAAAACTAGCAAAAGGACTAGCGATCGACCGATATTGTTTTTTTTGACTGCTGATGCCGATATCTTGGAAAGCAGGGAGCCGATATAAAGCCAATATAATTTTTTTTTAATTATTCTTATTAATATTTAAGAGAGATCTGAAATCATTTGGTAATGATTTGGGGAAGTCATGGCCTAATGGTTAGAGAGTTGGACTCGTAATCCGAAGGTTGCAGGTTTGAGTCTCATACTGGCAGGGATTGTAGGTGGTGGGGTGTGAATGTACGGCGCTCTCTCCACCTTCAATACCACGACTGAGGTGCCCTCGAGCAAGGCACTGAACCCCCAACTGCTCCTCGGGCGCCGCAGCATAGAAAAACATACCAATAAATCTGTGTGTGCACTTCGGATGGGTTAATGCAGAGCACGAATTCTGAGTATGGGTCACCATACTTGGCTGTATGTCACATCACGTTAGTGGATTAAAAAATAAATGTGTAAGATAAACATACTTATACTTTAGATGACAAAGTATTTTTCACAAATAAATATTTAATAAAAATGTAATTAAAAAGGAAGTAAACACTGTAACCAACAGTATTCTGGGAAGTTTGTGTGCATTGGGAATAAAATTTTTCAAATAAAGCCAGGTTAACACTCATTTAACATACAGCATATAGTGTAAATGACATGACTATGAAAGTGGGCAAATGCATAAAGCGCAGCATAATTTGAAATCACGAGTTTAAAGTTTAAAGCGTTCAATTCACACGGACCGACCGTCACACAGAGAAAACACGATCATGCTGGATAAAAATCCACACTTCACAAGATCTCACAGCTGGATTCGAAAAAGTATGCAAGGTTTGTGAAATTAAATGTTCATTAGTCATTCAAAGATTTGTTTAAATTATATAAATGCGTATTTGCTTAATGCTGACGGCAAACGCGAAAGTATTATAATGTTTGCCTTTCTATTACTAATAATATATAAGCAGTCGTTATAATACTTTCTTATTAGACAGATTATTATTAGACAGACTTCTATCCGTATTAGACAGAACTGTTAACAACGACAGTAAACAAGAGGGAGAATGTGAGCACTGGAGTATAAAATAAAAGTCCTGCATCGAACACATCAGCCAAGCAGAAAAACTTATCGGCCGATGGAGATATTTGAAAAATGCCAAATATCGGCCGATATATCGACCTTGGTGATATATCGGTCGACCACTAAAAAGGACACTTGGGATTGCATTTTCATCAGAATACAGCATAGTAATTGTAGCAAAATGCAGTGTGAATTTCAAAATGCATTGTGAGCCAAAGGTATTGCAAAAGGCTTGCAAAGTGGTGATTTAAATGTCTTTGATTTCTCTTAAATGCATTGACACTTACATTTAAGACGTTTAAATTGCATGCAATGAATTTAAGTCAATGTGGATTTGAAAATGCATACCGAGCTGAACACAGCCCCACCCTGCCATTCATTACATCAAGGCGGGGCTTGCGTTGCATTGTCTGGGGTATTTTGAGAATTGGTGGCAAATGTATGATAATGTAATACATTCACTGTGAATAGAAGCATCAGTTTTTTTAAGCAGATTCGACATTCTGCTTCATGTCTGGTGTTTGGTGTTTTTGTGGGATTTATCCCTGTCAGTCACTTTGTTGCCTCACTATGTTTGCTCTGTTGTGATGGAAAAACAGATTGTGTCATCTCCTTACCGTGTAATCACGATACGCTCCCTCATTCTTGCAGGGTTGACATCTGTGTCACATGTCAAGAACAGAACACTTGAGAATTCTGGGTTATTAATGCTTTACTCCCTCGGATCTCTCAGGTTTTACAGCGTGGGATGTATTTCATCGGCTCTTCGTGGCAGGTTTAGGACTGGAGGCTCTTATTTTAGTGCAGGGGTCTTGGGTCTCCCTCCTTGGCTCGACCACCCCGGTGCTTTCAAACCTGAAGGTCAGGACTTCAGAGTTGAGAAGCCTCTATTTCAATCTCATAAATGACCAACATCAGACTCTTTTGGTTTGATGTGTCTGTGTAGATTGAGTTTCCTGCAATTAAGACTGGAGTGAGTTGTCAGAGTCATTTTTAAGACCTGTTTCTCAGCTCAACTGGTTTATCTCTTCGCGTGCAGAAGGTGTTACCTGCACTTCCACTTATTGACAAGAAGGGGACGAACAAGTATATCTGTAAGAGTGGAAATGAATGGATTATGAAATAGGCAATAATGAATAGCAGAGATAGCAGGTCTTGGCACCCTAGACTTGTATTTCCAGCTGTGTTTATTCCTTCTAGACTCTAGATTTATTGACCTACATCATATAAATGTGCTGGATTGTGAAATGGTGTGTTAGAAAATAGTTCGGGCTTCTATTATTTAACATGTATTACAATGCATAATCACTGTTTTCCACTAATAATCCCAGTCCAATGAATGATTCCTTCTTTTCCTACCACTGTTTGAATGTTTTATAGACGTTGTTTATAGACCTTCGTGCCAGAGGAGGTTGGGTCAGGGTGAAGTTATGCTGCAGTTATATTTGCATTGGTGTATTTTAGTGTATTTGGTGTTTTATTTTATCTTTATTATAAAAAAAAAATAACAAACAATATGACGTACAGTATTAGAAAGAAGAAAGACACAACTAAACTAGTACTTAACAAGTGTTATAATTTTTCTCAGGGACAATCTATTTGTCTGTTTATTTAACAGAAGCAATTATGAAATACAGAAATTGTTTCTTTATCGCTGTGCACTGGATGCGTGGATATATTTACATACCATAATATAGCAAAATCTCCATTGATAGACACTTTATATCGTGGCCAGGATATGAATCATCCTACCGTACATCCCTTCTTCATAAGTATTTTGCCAAAGCTAAAAATCATCAAATTGTTTGGTTAACAAGCTCCCTTAGCAAAAGCATAGAGCTGACTAAAGGGGCATTTTCAGATCTTTATTTTGTTTAAACGTTAAAAACGTTCTCCTTCAATCCTACAGATACGTTGTTAAAAATTATCTTCAGCCATGCATTTATAATACATTGATCTTTTAGAAGGATATGCAGAGTTTTGTCTACATCCAGGATTTCAAATCCTGTGTTTCAGAAGGGTGGAAAACTTTCAGTATGATTTTATTGGAGAGTAATATGTGTAAATTTCAAGGATATTTAGATTTTCTATTTCATGACCCTTTTATGAAAAGCTCCTTTGATTAGCTAGACCAAGATACCATGATAATGTGCTATGTTTTTGACCATGTGGCAATAGCAGGGTGTCTGCGGGTCTTAAAAAGTCTTAATTCGCCCTTCCACAAATTAAGGCCTTAAAGGGTCTTGAATTGGAGCAGAAAGCCTTAAATTCATAGTCATGACATTAAATATTGCATGCACTGCAAAAAATAAATAAATAAAAAAAAGAGAGAAACTGAACAAAATTAATTGAGCTTATGCTTAAAACAAGAACAAATATCAGTCAATGAAAACTTATTTAGTTTTTGAATTAAGTTGATTTTTCTGTTGATCTGTTCTTGTTTTAATCATAAACTCGTTTAATTTTGATCAAATTCTCATAAAACAAGACCTCTTATGTAATTTTGCTTCTTAAGTAAATGTACCTTGATTTAAGAGTCCTTAGACATTTGCACTGGAAACAAATCAAATATACTGATGAAGAACACCACTTTTTTGCAGTGTGGTCAGAAGGATTAGTAAATTGTAGGCTGCGTGTGCACCAAAGCATTTTTCTCCCGAGGCTAGCATATTTTTTCAATTGTTTTCATTGGGAGCACTGCGTTTTGTTTTTTTTAAACACCAGGAGCGTGTCGAGGCACCAAGAGTTGAAGAATGTTCAACTTTGGGTAAAACACAGCGCTGTCACTTTTTGATCAGCTAACCAATCACAGTGGAGGAGGGGTGGGACTAATACCACACCGACCAACCGTCACGCCCTTCTTGTACTACGACTGAACAACAATGGAGAAGTTCATATTGCTTGTCTCCAAGTATTGACTTATTCTCATATTCTAGTGGTTGGAAGCAGAGCTATTCAAGCCATATGCTATTTCTTTTTGTAAAAGTAATGAGAATAGGTTAAAAGTTACATCTAGAGACTTTACTCCCGTATTGTGTTCCATTTTATTATTTATACATACATTTCTTTACTTGATCTTAAAAATGTAACTTTTTATAAAACCTGCTGAAACCCTGAATAGGGTTTCATGACGACTGATCCTTATTGACCTGATTTTTTTACAGATGATAACTGATTTTGAGCGGACTGTCCTTCTTTTGAAGCTGAGCAGAGATGGTCTGATGAACGATGTTTAAATAAGCCACATCCTGTATAGTGTTTTGAAGGAATAGCGGTCCTCTGCTCGCTCTTGCAGGATTTTCAGAATAACTTTCTTCCTAGATAACGTCTGGGAATGTTTAGCCCTGTAGTGTTTTTTGGAGACCCTAAAACGTGGTCATATATGGGTTTGCGTAGTGTCTATAGCTTATGTAAGCCAAACCCCCTGAGAGAAAGCGTTATCTAGCAGACTGCCGGCTGTATACATAATCGAGCCCAGTGGAATGTTATGAATGCTTTGGAATGGGAACGACCCTTCCTTTCTTCATCCCACTCCAGACTTTTCCGGATCCCATGCTCAATTCTTTCGGGTGCGGTTCCTTTTTTTGTTCTCAGATGGACGGAGAAACTTCCTCAGTTTTAGCAGTTGAGGAGATTGAGAAGGTTTTATGGGAATTCGACATGCAGGATTTCACACCAGAATCGGGACGGGCCCAAGAGCCGATGCCTGAAACCGATATATCAGCTTTGCCAGTGAAGACGTCACCTGATTCAAGCAATTTGGCACCTGCGTCAGCTTCGGTATCAGGTGCTGTAGAAGAAATGCTAGAAAAGGAGGTGATTTCTGATTTAGCTGCTGAATCCGTTTTAGTTTCGGCTTTAGAAATCAATTCAGATTCAGTCGCTCCATCCGTAGAAGTGTCCTCATTAACATCCGCTCCTGACCCACATTCAGCTCTGTTTGAGGCGTCAGACACACACACTGCTCTGGGAACTGAAACCGCACATGCTGGAGAGTCATTGACAGGTTCTGTCGTTCATTCGACCGGCACGTCTGATTCAGACGGGACATACATGATCCCAGACCCGGATTGGGTGACGGGAGGAGGTAGGATTGGCTCTTATTGTCTTGTCACTGTGCAGTTAATGTATGTATTTATTTCCCAAAATCCCTTTTAGCACACATACGTTTGCAGATATGGCTGACTGATGTTTGGGGTTTCATGAGCTTTGGTTCTCAGAAGTAACAGATGATTGATTGTAAAAATGAATTAACAATAAAATTACATTTATAAATTTATTATTATTAATATTACAGAAACATAAAAACAGTATAATTAAAACAGATTAAGTGCACAAATAAATAAAAAAATGTGTGTGTGTGTGTATATATATATAATATTAGTGGATGGGTGAACAGTGTTTTTGTTTTTCAAAATGTACGCAGTAACTATGTGGCTATATTCATAATTAGCTTATCATTCATTCATTCATTAATTAGTGGATGTGTGAACAGTGTTTTTGTGGCTTTCATTAAAAAAAAATAATTTAAAAACATTTATTATTTATATTCATAATTAGCTTATTTTAAGATTAGCTTATGTTTATCAGAAGATAATACCCATGGTCATAAAAACCTGGAAAAATCAGGGCATTTAAAAATAGTCATTAGCAACCATGCAAATCTTAAAAACATGGAAGTCATAGAAATTTCTAAAGTATCTATGTTTCAGTGACTAGAAATTGTTATTTTTTTAGTGGAGTCTCTAAGTGGTATTTAAAAATCCTTAACCAATAAACATGATATGATAATTTATTTATTTATTTATTATTTCTTTATATTATATATATGTATATATATATGTATGCAGCCTGATACAGATAATACAGCCTTTTTTTTTTTTTTTTTTTTTTTGGTCAAATGATTTGATATGATGTTAAATGTTTAAAGAGATAGTTCACTCAAAAATGAAAATTTTGTTTTCACTTATTCACTTTCAAGTTGTTCCAAACCTTTATGAATTTATTTCCTCTGCTAAACACAGAAAAAAAAAAAGATATATTTTGAAAAATATGGGTAACCAAACAGTTGATGGTCCCCATTGACTCCATAGTATTTTTCCCATACTGTGGAAGTCAATGGCTACCGTCAACTGTTTGGTTACCCACTTTCTTCAAAATATCCTTTTTTTATGTTCAACAGAAGAAAGTAGCTGGTTTGGAACAACTTGAGGATGAGTAAATGGTAACAGAATTGTTATTTTTGGATGAACTATCCCTTAAAGGGATACTCCACCCCAAAATGAAAATGTTGTCATTAATCACTTACCACATGGTCATATGGAGAGACACAGAGGAGACCGTTGACAAAGGAATTGTTGAATAAAGTCATTATTTTTGTTTTCTTCACTTACAAAAAGTGTTACCATCACTTCATATAACCCAGATTGCACGTCTGATGGCAGATGGAGTATTCTGACGACGACTTTCATACCTTTTATGGACCTTGACATTTATTTGGCAGTCTATGGGACAGTCACAGGCCTCCCGGTTTTCATCCAAAATATCTTAAATTGTGTTCTGAATACGAACGAAGCTTTTACAGGTTTGGAACGACATGGGGGTAAGTGATTAATGACAAAATTTTCGTTTTAGGGTGGAGTATCCCTTTAAATTTCAATGTGAGGGAGAATGATTGCTAATATCAATGTAATGGATGTAAACAGAGAAACGGCAAAGAGGATTGGAGAGAGAGAGAGCGAGAGAGAAATATGGGTTAATGTTTCCTTTGCCACTCCCTCATCAGGCCGAGTGCTGAGCAAACAGTCAAGATATGGGCAGATTCGAGTCTCAAAGTCTTACGCTCCTTGCTGTTGTAAATAATATTCACATTTATTTGGCAAATGGCATAATCATGATACTGAAGTATTACTGACCGAGTCATTTAGCAAGTTAATCTGTTGGTCTAATGGTAGCGGTGTCTTTCTCTCGCTTGACCAGATTGGTGACCTGCACACAGCTGCAGGCAGGTTATATACCGCAGCATTTTTAGTATGTGGTATGTGGAGGGGAAGTTAAAGTTAGCACCTGTCGAAAAACAGCCGCCCACCCTTCCCTCGGACGACTCCACAGTCCCTGCTAATGAGCGCAGAAGAGTTTACTATTCTTGTCCTGTCTCGAAGTGCTCTGTTTTCCTTTTCTTCTCTCTTCTCTCTTCTCCTCTTCTTTCTAGATCCTTCTGTCCCTCTTTGATATTCCATCCTTATCCTATCTGTTTTTTCCACTCCTTGTCGTAGCTCCTCCTGTCTGAGATAAAGTGCGAAGGTAAAGACACCGAGCTCAGCAGGGTGTTTCTGTCTGTCCAGCTCACACTGTAAGTAACCAGCTTCAGTCCATTCCTGTCCTTTGCATTTAGTTGGTTGTTCCTTTGGGATTGTGGCTTCATGTGTTTGTGGCTGTAATGACAAATTTTTGTATCTTCTTTTACTGATCAAAGTTTATGTGTGATTTGACAAAGGGTTGTGTGTTTGTGGACTGATCAAAGTTTAGCTGCTCACAGAGGTTGCTTGTTGAGTTTGATGTTTTTAATCGTCTTGTGTGAGTTTGGACTGTATAACATGTACGGTTCTAGATAAACCTAACACCTAACATCTAAATTAACATCATGTGTCTACACTGGGCATGAACAGCATGTCGAAAAGCATCAAAACTTACAATCAAATCATCACTGACAACCGATGCCTTATTTGACACACTCTTTATAACTCTAGCTACTTTATTTTTCCCATTTGTCAGATTTTTTTCATTTATAATTTAATTTATATCTGAATTAATTGCAGTGTGTTTTGTGCGTTATATATTTATACACTAATTTGTTCTGAATTATGTCATATATTTATAAATTAATATACTCTGAAATTTATTTTTTATTTATTCATAAATACACTTTCTCTGAATTTGATGAAATATTTGTTTATTTATTATTTTTCTCTGCATTTTTGTTATATTTATGAATTAATTTCCTCTTAATTTTGTGTTAAGTATTTTTAGTTAATATTCTCTGAATATTGCCCTTTCTATATTTTTTTTATTAATTTACTCTGGAATTTTTTTTGCGTTATATATTTATAAATGTATTTGCTTGTGCGTTATATATTTTTGAATTAATATGCTCTGAATATTATATATTTATGAATACTTTATTCTAAATTTATGGATTTATTTGCTCTGAATTATATGCATTATATATTAATGAATTAATTTTCTCAGAATTTTATGAGTTAAATGCTTGTAAATTAATTTGGATTGAATTTAATGCATTTTATATTTATAACTTAAATTGCTCTGAATTTTGTGAGCTATGTAATTATGAATTAATATGCTGTAAACTTTATATGTTTTCTATTTAAATATCCTAGGCCCATGATGTTTCTGGCTTACTGACTTACATTTTTTATTCTAAACTTGTGCACACATTATCTATAAAATTATTTTTAGGATTCTGCAATAAACCCATACAAAGTCAATTTTTTTAAAACATTTTTTACTATTATTTATCATAGCTCAGTTCAGTGTGACAAACTAATTTAGGTGACTTGCTGCTTCGCTTCCACAGTGTGAACCTCAAGCTGTCACACTGCGATATGACATCAATCACTTCCTGTATAGACGCGGTGTGACACGCTTGGTTGCAAAGATGATGGTGCAACTGAGATCTAAAGGTGCCTTATCTTAGAAGAAGTTGCTAAGTTAAGGACTTTTAAACCAGAGATGTGTTGACAGTCACTTCAGAACATGTTTTACAAGCTTACCTAGTGTGTGGATTGTGTAAGTGATTTCTGCTCTATTCCTGATCCTATGGCTTTTGAATGTTGATTTTAAGTGTGCATTAAGAGGTGTGTTCATTTATGCACATGAATTTTGCACCTTACTTCCTGATGAATCTATGCCTGTAGGCATGCTGTCTCAGAGCAGTCTTTACACAAGAGGTTGTCACTCTCACCACACCCCGAATGAGTGAAGCCTGCAGTTATTTCACCATCCTGATCATGTGATTCAGAATTATCCCTCCGATCCAGCTGCGAGAGCCATGTTTTGAACAGACTTGACAGAGTCAAGTTGAAACGGGTTATTCAGCAGCAACCCGTTTGATTTCTGATGGATTTATGGTATTCTTGCACAAAACCACCCCAGGGAACCTGAATCTGAAGCAAACGTCTGAATACTTGAGGTTATGGATTTGAACAGCCCTATAGTCTTCAGAATTTTATGTTGCTGGTTTAAGTTCTCTTATGAAAACTGTATTATTCCACATACAGAAGTTTTGTAAATTGTCAAAAATAAATAAATAAATGTTTAACTGTGTCAGCTTTTTTTCTAAAGCTACATTTAGATCAATTTTTAAATCGCTCTTTAATACCATTTCTAGTTGTTACTCGCCATGAAAACAGCCAAAGAAGCCATGTGGCATTAAAAAAAACATCCAGCCCTGAGAATAAAACCAATATTTTGATTCTTTTGTTTTTTTTAGATGCTCTTCTTGCGGATTTGGAGTCCACAACCTCCCTCATTTCCAAACAAGCTGTTTTTCTGCCAGAAGAGACGCCATATTCCTGCCCCACAGGAAGTGAATATAAGGACGTGTCCTCCCCTCCTCAGCTAACCTCTCCTCCTGCTCAAACACTGAATGGATCTTGGCTAGAAAAGCCAGAATCCAAGCACTCATCCACCCAGGTAAAATGCACCATCGCTTCCTAAAGTGTTTCTTTATCCCCTAGAGCTTTCTGCTGGTCTTTATATGCGGCTGCTGGTTATCCTTTAACCTTATGACAAACAGCAGAAGCCGGCCTGTTCCACATTCAGCCTGTTGTGCCCTCGAGCAAAGCACTTCATCTTCAGCAGCTCCAGAGACTTGTGCCATTAAACAGGTTCAACATTTCAAGGGTTCTTGAATGGGGCCATATTATACATATTTGTAGCATTTAAGTTCACTTATAATGTTAGTCAAGCCTTCTTGGACTAAAAACGGTCATAATTTAGTTTTTCACAACCATTTTCCACTCTCTCGGTGACTGAGAAATAATTTGTTTTTGCAGCTGTACCTTTAAGATGATTCGATTAGGTGATCTGAGGAAGCCTGAGAGAAGCCGAAACATGTTGGCCAACAATTTAATAATAAAAAGTTTTAAAATCTTAACCACGTGACTGCCTTGGGAGTATTATATTGTTGCATTTGAGTTGAATTATGTTTGTTATAATTAACAGATGAGTTTGGGTTAAGTTTCTCAATATTGAATCTGCATTGATATGTAAATTCTAATGTTTATGTATTTGTAGCTTAGTTTCAATTAAATATTTGGCTGTTTTTGATAGCTTTCCTACAGGGGACATTTATTCGTTTAAATGCATGTTTCGGGCTCTGTGGGATCACATATAGAGGCCAAATCAAAAAACAGGAATTATTAAAAGCTTAGTTCACAAAGTTCAGTCCCACATGATTTCACTTTAAGAATTTGCATGCAACTCTTATTATACAAAGCTAAAAAATAAATAAAATAAATCCATTAATGTTTTGAGAGACTGCATTAAGCAGTGCCTTGAGAACGCAGGTTATACTGTTAAACATTTTTTGTTGTTGTAGTATTTCCCTATTTTTGCTTTAGTGCCTTAAAGTAAAACAGCTTTTTTTTCTTTCCTCAAGTCTTTCAGCTCGGCTCCGAAAAGTGCAAGTCCTCGCGTGTCACAGTCTGAAGAAGAGCACGTCTATAGTTTCCCCAACAAGCAGAAGACTACTGACTCCCCCGCCGCCGTCATGAGCTCGTCACTGGGCAGTAACCTGTCAGAGCTGGACCGTCTGCTGCTGGAGCTCAACGCTGTACAGCACAGCACACCCTCCTTCGCTACTGAAGGTGAGTGCTTCAAAAACTCAGCGTCAATGGGTTGTTAAACATCCCATCAACATTTTTCACACTATATCTTTTTTATGTTCAACAGAAGAAAGTAGCTGGGCTTGGAACAACTTGAGGATGAGTAAATGGTAACAGAATTGTTATTTTTGGATGAACTATGCCTTAAAGGGCTACTCCCACCCACAAAATGAAAATGTTGTCATTAATCACTTTACCACATGGTCATATGGACGAGGACTCGACACAGAGGAGACCGTTGACAAAGGAATTGTTGAAATAAAGTCGTTATTTTTGTTTTCTTCACTTACAAAAAAGTGTTATACCGTCACTTTATATA
Source organism: Cyprinus carpio (assembly GCF_018340385.1). NCBI lineage: Eukaryota > Metazoa > Chordata > Actinopteri > Cypriniformes > Cyprinidae > Cyprinus > Cyprinus carpio. The sequence goes on along the minus strand of NC_056576.1, from coordinate 5,667,429 downwards.
ACCCCAGATTGCAGTTCTGATGGCAGATGGAGTATTCTGACGACGACTTTCATACCTTTATGGACCTTGACATTTATTTGGCAGTATTATGGGGACAGTCACAGGCCTCCCGGTTTTCATCCAAAATATCTTAAATTGTGTTCTGAAGACGAACGAAGCTTTTACAGGTTTGGAACGACATGGGCGGTTTAAGTAGATTAATGACAAAATTTTTTCGTTTTAGGGTGGAGTATCCCTTTAAATTTTCAATGTGCGGGAGAATGATTGCTAATATCAATGTAATGGATGGAACACAGAGAAACGGCAAAGAGGATTGGAGAGAGAGAGAGCGAGAGAGAAATATGGGTTAATGGTTTCCTTTGCCACTCCCTCATCAGGCCGAGTGCTGAGCAAACAGTCAAGATATGGGCAGATTCGAGTCTCAAAGTCTTACGCTCCCTTGCTGTTGTAAATATATTCACATTTATTTGGCAAATGGCATAATCATGATACTGAAGTATTACTGACCGAGTCATTTAGCAAGTTAATCTGTTTGGTCTAATGGTAGCGGTGTCTTTCTCTCGCTTGACCAGATTGGTGACCTGCACACAGCTGCAGGCAGGTTATATACCGCAGCATTTTTAGTATGTGGTATGTGGAGGGGAAGTTTAAAGTTAGCACCTGTCGAAAAACAGCCGCCCACCCTTCCCTCGGACGACTCCACAGTCCCTGCTAATGAGCGCAGAAGAGTTTACTATTCTTGTCCTGTCTCGAAGTGCTCTGTTTTCCTTTTCTTCTCTCTTCTCCTCTTCTATCTAGATCCTTCTTTTCCTCTTTGATATTCCATCCTTATCCTATCTGTTTTTTCCACTCCTTGTCGTAGCTCCTCCTGTCTGAGATAAAGTGCGAAGGTAAAGACACCGAGCTCAGCAGGGGGTTTCTGTCCTGTCCCGCTCACACTGTAAGTAACCAGCTTCAGTCCATTCCTGTCCTTTGCATTTAGTTGGTTGTTCCTTTGGGATTGTGGCTTCATGTGTTTGTGGCTGTAATGGTGATTTTGGGGATCTGCTGTTGTTGACGGTTGATATTGTGTGATTTGACAAAGTGTTGTGTGTTTGTGGACTGATCAAAGTTTAGCTGCTCACAGAGGTTGCTTGTTGAGTTTGATGTTATTAATCGTCTTGTGTGAGTTTGGACTGTATAACATGTATGGTTCTAGATAAACCTAACACCTAACATCTAAATTAACATCATGTGTCTACACTGGGCATGAAACAGCATGTCGAAAAGCATCAAAACTTACAATCAAATCATCACTGACAACCGATGCCTTATTTGACACACTCTTTATAACTCTAGCTACTTTATTTTTCCCATTTGTCAGATTTTTTTCATTTACAATTTTATTTATATCTGAATTAATTGCAGTGTGTTTTGTGCGTTATATATTTATACACTGATTTGTTCTGAATTATGTCATATATTTATAAATTAATATACTCTGAATTTTATTTTTTTATTTATTCATAAATACACTTTCTCTGAATTTGATGAAATATTTGTTTATTAATTAATTTTCTCTGCATTTTTTGTTATATTTATGAATTAATATCCTCTTAATTTTGTGTTAAGTATTTTTAATTAATATTCTTTGAATATTGGCCTTTCTATATTTTTTAATTAATTTGCTCTGAATTTTTTTGCGTTATATATTTATAAATGTATTTGCTTGTGCGTTATATATTTTTGAATTAATATGCTCTGAATATTATATGCAGTATATTTATGAATACTTTCTTCTAAATTTATGGATTTATTTGCTCTGAATTATATGCATTGTATATTAATGAATTAATTTGCTCAGAATGTTATGAGTTAAATGCTTGTAAATTAATTTGGGTTGAATTTTATACATTTTATATTTATAACTTAAATTGCTCTGAATTTTGTGAGCTATGTAATTATGAATTAATATGCTGTAAACTTTATATGTTTTCTATTTAAATATCCTAGGCCCATGATGTTTCTGGCTTACTGACTTACATTTTTTTATTCTAAACTTGTGCACACATTATCTATAAAATTATTTTAGGATTCTGCAATAAACCCATACAAAGTCCATTTTTTTAAAACATTTTTTACTATTATTTATCATAGCTCAGTTCAGTGTGACAAACTAATTTAGGTGACTTGCTGCTTCGCTTCCACAGTGTGAACCTCAAGCTGTCACACTGCGATATGACATCAACACTTCCTGTATAGACGCGGTGTGACACGCTTGGTTGCAAAGATGATGGTGCAACTGAGATCTAAAGGTGCCTTATCTTAGAAGAAGTTGCTAAGTTAAGGACTTTTAAACCAGAGATGTGTTGACAGTCACTTCAGAACATGTTTTACAAGCTTACCTAGTGTGTGGATTGTGTAAGTGATTTCTGCTCTATTCCTGATCCTATGGCTTTTGAATGTTGATTTTATGTGTGCATTAAGAGGTGTGTCCATTTATGCACATGAATTTTGCACCTTACTTCCTGATGAATCTATGCCTGTAGGCATGCTGTCTCAGAGCAGTCTTTACACAAGAGGTTGTCACTCTCCACCACACCCCGAATGAGTGAAGCCTGCAGTTATTTCACCATCCTGATCATGTGATTCAGAATTATCCCTCCGATCCAGCTGGCGAGAGCCATGTTTTTGAACAGACTTGACAGAGTCAAGTTGAAACGGGTTATTCAGCAGCAACCCGTTTGATTTCTGATGGATTTATGGTATTCTTGCACAAAACCACCCCAGGGAACCTGAATCTGAAGCAAACGTCTGAATACTTGAGGTTATGGATTTGAACAGCCCTATAGTCTTCAGAATTTTATGTTGCTGGTTTAAGTTCTCTTATGAAAACTGTATTATTCCACATACAGAAGTTTTGTAAATTGTCAAAAATAAATAAATAAATGTTTAACTGTCAGCTTTTTTTCTAAAGCTACATTTAGATCAATTTTTAAATCTCTCTTTAATACCATTTCTAGTTGTTTACTCGCCATGAAAACAGCCAAAGAAGCCATGTGGCATTAAAAAAAACATCCAGCCCTGAGAATAAAACCAACATTTTGATTCTTTTGTTTTTTTTTTTAGATGCTTCTTCTTGCGGATTTGGAGTCCACAACCTCCCTCATTTCCAAACAAGCTGTTTTTCTGCCAGAAGAGACGCCATATTCCTGCCCCACAGGAAGTGAATATAAGGACGTGTCCTCCCCTCCTCAGCTAACCTCTCCTCCTGCTCAAACACTGAATGGATCTTGGGTAGAAAAGCCAGAATCAAAGCACTCATCCACCCAGGTAAAATGCAACATCACTTCCTGAAGCGTTTCTTTATCCCCTAGAGCTTTCTGCTGGTCTTTATATGAGGCTGCTGGTTATCCTTTAACCTTATGACAAATAGCAGAAGCCGGCCTGTTCCACATTCAGCCTGTTGTCGCCTCGAGCAAAGCACTTCATCTTCAGCAGCTCCAGAGACTTGTGCCGTTAAACAGGTTCAACATTTCAAGGGTTCTTGAATGGGGCCATATTATACATATTTGTAACATTTAAGTTCACTTATAATGTTAGTCAAGCCTTCTTGGACTAAAAACCGGTCATAATTTAGTCTTTCACAACCATTATCCACTCTCTCGGTGACTCTGAGAAAATAATTTGTTTTTGCAGCTGTACCTTTAAGATGATTCGATTAGGTGATCTGAGGAAGCCTGAGAGAAGCCGAAACATGTTGGCCAACAATTTTATAATAAAAAGTTTTTAAATCTTAACCACGTGACTGCCTTGGGAGTATTATATTGTTGCATTTGAGTTGAATTATGTTTGTTATAATTAACAGATGAGTTTGGGTTAAGTTTCTCAATATTGAATCTGCACTGATATGTAAATTCTAATGTTTATGTATTTGTAGCTTAGTTTTTGCATTAAATATTTGGCTGTTTTTGATAGCTTTCCTACAGGGGACATTTATTTCGTTTAAAAATGCATGTTTTGGGCTCTGTGGGTTTTTTTTTTGATCACATATAGAGGCCAAATCAAAAAACAGGAATTATTAAAAGCTTAGTTCACAAAGTTCAGTCCCACATGATTTCACTTTAAGAATTTGCATGCAACTCTTATTATACAAAGCTAAAAAATAAATAAAAAATAAATCCATTAATGTTTTGAGAGACTGCATTAAGCAGTGCCCTTGAGAAACGCAGGTTTATACTGTTAAACATTTGTTGTTGTAGTATTTCCCTATTTTTGCTTTAGTGCCTTAAAGTAAAACAGCTTTTTTTTCTTTCCTCGTCTTTCAGCTCGGCTCCGAAAAGTGCAAGTCCTCGCGTGTCACAGTCTGAAGAAGAGCACGTCTATAGTTTCCCCAACAAGCAGAAGACTACTGACTCCCCCGCCGCCGTCATGAGCTCGTCACTGGGCAGTAACCTGTCAGAGCTGGACCGTCTGCTGCTGGAGCTCAACGCTGTACAGCACAGCACACACTCCTTCGCTACTGAAGGTGAGTGCTTCAAAACTCAGCGTCAATGGGTTGTTAAACATCCCATCAACATTTTTCACACTATATCAAACATATCCAATAGATGTTTTTCCATTTTGTGTTTCACAGAGGCCTACCCACCCAAACCAGCCAGCAACACACAGCGATATGTCCCAGAAAACGGCGTCTCAGCAGTAGTGAAAGCGGCTCCTCCCAAGATAGAGAAACCCAAACGCAGTGCACCCGGACGGGGGATAGAGGACGTCAGACCCAGTGTGGAGAGCCTGCTAAATGAGTTGGAAAGCTCTGTGCCGGCCCCTGCGTAAGCACACTGCTGAAAACATTCATTTTTTTATTTTTTTATGTATGTATATATATGTACATATATTTGTGCCCATTACCAGTCAACAAAGGTTTTTTTTTTATTTTTTTTATTTTTTTTTATGTTTTTAAAAAGAAGTCTCTTCTGCTCTCCAAGGCTGCATTTATCAAAAATAAAAAACATAATTTCATTAAAAAATTATTACAATTTAAAGGAACTCTGTTGTCTGTCTAAAATGTCATTTATTCCTGTGATCAAAGCTGAATTTTCAGCATTTACATTTATGCATTTAGCAGACGCTTTTATCCAAAGAGACTTACAGTGCTTTCAGGCTAACATTTTTTACCTAACATGTGTTCCCTGGGAATCGAACCCACAACCTCTTGCTAGTATCATTGACTAAATAAATGCAGCCTTGTTGAACACGTCTTTCAAAAACATTAAACATCTTAATTATTCCAAACGTTTAACTGGTAGTGTATATTTTATTATATAATAATATTTAATGTTTTTCGTTATAATGTAAATATTTTATATTTGTTTTACTACTTTTTAGTGAGTAAATATTATTTAAAATATTTTATTGATATTTCTTCTCTTAACTTGAGAAAATAGAATGATGTTTAAATTAAAATTTTTTTTTTTTTTTACAGTCCTATGTTTTAGTTTATTTTTGAGTTCAAAAACAACTTTGGATACTATTTTTCCATTGTGGTCTTTTGGACTCCACTCTAGTGTGCAAATGAGCAGAAAAGTTGTGATCAAGTGAAGATTTCCTATCTGTGGTTTAGACCTATTCTTACATCCCATTTTTAAATTTGCGACATTTACAGACCCGCCCCATCAGTACAAGTGGTCCCTGAGTTGAGGGAAGCTCAAGAAGAGACTCCTGCCCAGCAGCAGGCCAGAATCTCTGCCTCCTCAGCGACACGAGAACTTGATGAACTCATGGCTTCACTGTCTGACTTTAAAGTTCAGAGCAATGTAAGTTTTAGAGAAAGTGAGATAAATTGCAATAAAATTTTCCATCAAACAAACAAATCATTCCCACAAAAAAACAAAACAATTACAAACAAAATAAAACTAATAAAAAATAAAGTCACACTGATCGTTTATGTGTTTGAAATCGACTAAGTGTTTAATTAGTTAAATTATTTTGTAGTGCTTATGTAATTCTTATTGATTAGCATATAATCTGGCTTCAATCTTTACAAGGGCAGTTTTAATGAGTTGTCACTGGATTTTGCATTTTAATGTATTGCAGGGATATCAGCTATGTTGTGATTATTATATGTGTGTCTTTAAGTGCTGATAATGATAATCAGATAGTAAACAGTAGATTATTATCAATCAAGGCTTTTAAAATGAATAAGAGTTTATATGCCTTAATGAGGGCATGCTCTCATGGGTCCAATTTGAAGGTCTTGTTAGCATATCTGTCTTGGACGCGAGCCGCACTGCGGTCGAAAAGAGAGAATCTGGAATGTTGTGGTTGTGGTGTCATGTTATATCTGGGAATTCTGGTGATTATATTTGCCTTCAGGTTGGTAAACCAACTTATACTTTGTTACATTGACTAAATAAGCCAGAAGTTGAGATAATACATAACGCATTACATTAGGCCACTGGTTTTTATGCATAGTTTTCGCATTTTAGAATAAGATACTGGTAAAAAAACAAAAAACAAATGTATAGCCTGAATGCACAAAATTGTCTGCTAAATACATAAATGTAAATGTAAATGTAAGATAATGGATCAGATTGGATGTCATGTCACATTGCCTCCTCTTTTTGCTTCATCATCATTTCTTCTACTCAAACGCTTTCCTCCTTTTCTTTTTGTTGTTGTTGTCTTGCTGTTGATTGTCTAGTCTGGCTCTCTGTCAGTTAAGGAGGACTCATTATCCACTAAAGAGTCAGAACTTCCTAATATTGTGGTGACTGAGAACCTCACAGTCCCTTCTGTTCTAGTCCCAGAATCAGAGGTGTCTGATCGCAGCGTTCCTCCCCAGCCTTCCCCTAATAGTGCACCACTTTTACTGGAACTCCACATTGTTGAGGAATCGTCAACCGCTGCTCCAGAGTCCAACTCCACGGTGCTCTACACTTCCTCCATGAACCATTCGGAGAAAGTACTGGTAGTTTCTAGCACAACGAGTACAGCCCCTGAGTCTCTTTTATCACCTGAACCTTCTGAAAAATCTTCAAACCTTCTGGCATCAAGTTTATGGACACGTGAAGTCAATTCGCCCAAGACTGTCGATCCGAAAACCTCAAGTCCAGTTTCAGTCACCAAAAATAGTCCACATGTGGTACCAAATGCCTCCTCACCAGCTAGGACTCCAAGGATATCTAGCCCAGTGGCTAAAAGCCCCAGTCCACCACAGGTTATCAAGGGCTCAAATCGAATTGTTGATGTGAAAATTCCTAGTCCTGTAACAGTTACTAAAACCTCTAGTCCAGTCGTGGTAAGAAAGAGCCCATGCCCAGTTACAGCTGTTAGAGCAACCAAAAGTCCAGTCCCTGGAGTCCTTGCCAAGAGCCCAAGTCCCCAACCAGGGATTACTAGCAAGAGTCCAGTGCCAACTACCATTTCACTGCCCGCTCCTCCAGTTTCAACCCTAACATTAACTCCGAAGCCTTCCAAAGAGAAACCTGAGAGCTTTGAACCGGGCATATTGGGAATAAGTCTTCCTTGCCCCAAGCATCATCTTGAGGAAGCTCTGGACAAGCTGTTGATGTCCAGTCTTTCCCAACCAGAGCCGGTGAAATTTGGTGAAGGAGCTCCTGCCTCATCAGAGGTGAACGATGATGTTCTGGGACTTCTTCATCAGTTGACTCCACAGGGTGGCATTAAAGATGTCACTTGGATGGACGACTCTCTAAACCCCACATCGTTCCCTGGGGCATCAGATGGTTCGCTGGACCTTCCACTTCTCCAGCCATCGGCGGTTGAAAGGCTCTCTGCTTCTGGACAAGTATGAGGCTCACCAACTCTGTCAGACTGTCTCCAGTTTGCACCCCTAAATTTAGCGAGCATGAGCAAGAAGCATGCTGAACCACATACGGCTGTTTATGCTTTCTCAAATACATGAGCCTGATCCTTGGGCCAAGGGGCCTGTTGATACCCAATCTGAACCTTTCCATCTTGCCTGGATAGAAGCACCCACCATTAGCAAGTTAAATATGCCTCTCAAAAACCTGATACACGTATGCAAATGTCACTTGGTGCTCCTAAAATTGGAGGGATAGTCAATTAATTGGGTTTCTGTTGCATTGCTTTGCATCACGTGCTTTTGGAAAGGTGGAGATTTTAGGAATCCAAAGTATGTGTGGTGCATGAAATGGATAAGATTCTGTGGAAGGAGTCTTTGCGGTGTTCAAATGCATGCCCTGACGCGCTTCCTCATCGAGGTGTATAGCACTAAATGGACAACAAGGCTAGGCTTGCTTGTTTCTTTGCAGTTCTGTAGTGGAGTTTCATTGTGCAGTTGCATTCTATCTTCACTTCTTCCGCACTTGATGCATGAGATGTTCTGCAAAGTGTTTTTTTTTACTGATTCCATAGTCCAATGGTTTTGCATGATGCAAATTATTTGCAGTTGCTAAAGTTGATGTGTGAAATCTAATGAATGATATAACTGTTCAGTTATTTTCTTGATTCATTAAAAATCATGCCGATTCATATGCATTGATCTTGAAATCTAACTTTTAAATCATATGTTGCTTGTGTTTGCCAGTAACATGTTTAGAAAGCTAAAAATCAATTTAAGTAATGTACACTATGTGGGCAATGTCTGTTCCATCTGAACATTTATTTAAATATTAGAAGTGCATCCAAAAATATATTGCATGTAATGGTTATTAATTAAATCAAAATTTGTATTGTATTGAATTTATTCACTCTGAATTTGAATAAAGAAAGGGTTTTGAATCAAATTTTAAGTTAAAATGCATTGAATTTAATGATTTTGGTGTCAACTCTAAGGTTAAAATTGAGTTTGCTTTGTCAGTTTTGCTTTGCATTGCTTTTGGCATGTTGTGTTTGCTTCATGGTCTTTATACATGCTCCTGCATCATTTGTTGAAGGTTAGAGATGTTTCTATTGTGAGTCATGAAGAGGGAGCTTGAAGCTACAAATTGCATTGGCCCAAACCAGAGTAGTGTGAGGTTGCTTTCTAGAGGCGTTTGGACTGGATGTTTTTGAATGGCATTCACATAGAAAGCACTGCATGATCTAAACGTTTAAGGTGGTCACTTTATTAATGCTGCATTTCCGCAGCTTAAATCGGTCATCAGACGCACAAAGGAAACGTCCAATGTCCATCCGATGTTTCGTGATGGCCACATGCGACGAAAAATGGGCCCGCTAATTGTCAACAAGAATAACTCGCAGGATCTACTCATTGAAGAGCTGCAAGGGAAACTGGGAATTGGTCGCACTGAGCGGCCACGAAAGCAGCCAGCTGATTGGCTCACGGAAGGAGTCATTGTCTGTTCCAACCCACAGCGCTTGAGAGAGGAAGGTGGTGTATCACCAACAGTTGATAAGGTAGCGTAAGATTACTAGTGGAACTCACAAAATGGTAGCACAACAGCTTTTCCTATATTGGTTTGTTTTATAAAACTGGCTTTTTAGCGTTATAAGCCATGAACCAAACCAACCAGTGACGAGGAGAATCATGTTACAACTTTTATTTGAAGCATAAAAGCACTTAAAAATTGGGTTAAAAGACTTTGCAGTAGTTTATAGCAAAATATGCATATATAGACAATTGTTTAAGTATTTTAAGACCTTATCAAGTCAGGCTTGATTAAGTGATGTGCTGTTTTTAAAGCATGCACTTTTGGTGCAATTTGCTTATTACAACTATGATTGATGGAATTTTCTTTACAGCATCATGGGTAATGTAGTTTTTCGGCAATTCTGCTGTTTAACACAAGTCTTTAAAAAAAAAAGAGGTTTAAATAATGCAAACTGATGCCTATACTTATACCTTTGATTTTAAAACCTCAGAGCTCACATCGTATATAAAAAAAAAAAAAAAAAAAAAAAATTTCCCTCTTTAGAAAATGAATGCTATTTTTACTTCCAGAACCTGATTGTTGCACTTTATTATGCATTTTGTGCTCCTTTCACTTCCTGCTACGTGTTTCATGTTTTTTTGTCCATCAGATTATCATTCCTCCAGACTCACCCAGTCCTCTGAAAAAAGTCCTAACCCATCCTGTCCCAAAAAAGCCTGATCCTGTGATACAGATGCCCGCTCCTCTGCCCCCACCACCTCCACCCCCACCCACCCCCCCACCCTAGGGAGCCCTCTCCTCCTCCACCTCCTCCTCCTGCTCCTCCAGTTCCAGCTCCACCTCCACCTAAAGACCCCACCCCTCCTCCGTCCCCTCCTCCTAAACCTGTGACCCCGCCCCCTCCACCCAAGGTTTTAGCATCTGTTGGCTGCCAAACGGAATATGAACCTCTTTTTCCACCGGTACAGGCATGAACTTGCTCTCTCTGTCTATCTGCATCTGATCAGAGCTTACATCCATGTCTTCAGGGTTCCCACAGTCATGGAAAACTTTGAATTAGTAGGGCATTTGTTAGGCCTGGAAAAGTCTAAATGGAAATGAATAAAAGGAAGCAGGTTGTATGTTGGGTTTGTGTAGAGTAAATCTTGCTCACAAGCCATAGTGAATCATTCTGAGAGGTGATTCTTTTCTGCAAACTTCTTGAAGTGGTTCACAATTCAATTTGAATGATTCTTTAGTGAATCATTCTGAATTTATAGTAAATGTGTATATACAGTATATAACTACTGGAATGGTCATTTTGAAAAAAACATCGATCAGATTGTGTGGGAACCCTATGCCTTGTTTCTAGCCATTCTTTCATGGTTTCTAGCATGTTGCATATGGAGCGCATGCCGTTATGTGTTTGACCTCCAAACAGCGCTCACACTAGGAGTGTCTCAGCATTTATCAAATAGCTTGCTGGTGCCAACATGTCCCATGAAGACAGTCTGTCCTTGTGTTTTCCCTTGTTTTCCCTGTAGAATCCTGGTACGTGAACAAATTCTGTTGCAAATGAAGTGCTAGTGATCACAGAAAAGACTGTTGATCTGTTGGCCATCAGTTAGAGTTGTCTTTTAAGACTAAGTTTGTAACTATCTATGATTGAATTCTTCCTGTTTTTGGGAGGTTTCTGACTCTAAAGCAAAGCCAAGTTTTTAAGTCAGAATTGTGAGTTTAGGAATATTCTGCAGAATGTACTAGACTTAATGCTGCAAGTTAAAAGTCAGGCTGCGTGGAAGTGCTTCAAGAGTAGCTTGTTTAAGTGTGAGTTCATGTGCAGAAATAACAGAGGATGTGTGGGTTGCTATTTTTGCTTTCTGAAGAATGCTTCTGTGTCACGGTTCTTTGAATTGAGAGAACAGAGATGGGGTTACCACCAGCCCTTTTTGACCCATAACCTTGCTTGGTCTGTCATCTGATTATGTCTTTAACACCTTCTTGATCCCGCTGTATTTAGGGAAGGTTATGTAGGGAGTGGGAGATGGAAATGTTTACTGCATTTGTCTTATTTCACAGCCGTTGGAAGAGATGCATGATCCTGCACAAAGAAGCAATAGTTACCATTCATAAACAGCAAATCTTGTTAGACTTTATGCAACAGGCCTTTGAATCATGTCTTTTTATTAATCAAAGGAAACAATTTCCATGACATGCATTGGTATGGTTAATTACAATTGATTCCATGTAAGTGATTCAGTGTTTCGGCAAAGTTGAGAACTACTTGAGCTTCTCTTAGTGCATGTGGTTGTTGTTTAATAACACTAACATTATGTAATGGGTTGACTAATAAATGATGCAATTAAATGTGTGCAATCAAACAGCTCTTAATGTACATGCTGTATTGTTATTGACGTGAGAAAATATCTTTTCACATGCTGATGGTCATATTGAGAAAATATTCATCCAAAAGAGAATTTTAATAAGGAAGTTGATTTCCCATAGTGCAGAGTTGATCATCAGTTTTGGGGCTTGTATGGATAAATCTTACATCACTTATTAGAGGGCATTTATATTCACTTCTCAGTGTTGAGTCTCCAAAACAAGTTGAGTATCAGTGGGTGGTGTGGTGTCAAATCCTGCAAGTGTTTAAGCATGAATAATCAACATTGTGTCATTGATCGAGTTGATCAAGATTGACCTGGTAAAAAAATGTATGAAAAGACGCTTTGGATAAATGCATCTGCTGAATGGTAGTAAGTAGTAATGTGTACTAAGGAGAAAGTGCTTATTTTGTGCCTGTGTGTGCAGAGAGGGATCTGTGTCCACATTTCCTTTGCTCAATGAAACGGTCTTTAAAAAGTGAAAATTCTTTCCTTTTTCCTGTAGATTATGGCTCAGGGCAAGAGTTCCCCCGCCAGCGTTCCAAAGCAGGGGAATAAACTGGATAACATGTTGGGCAGCCTGCAGTCAGACCTCAACCGGCTGGGTGTCCAGACTGTCGCCAAAGGCGTTTGTGGAGCCTGCAAGAAACCCATCGCTGGCCAGGTGAGAAATCCCTTAAAGAGCCCCAAATTATTATCCATTTGAATTTTTAGGATTATGTGCTCTAGAGCAGATGCTGTGCTCCAAAACAAACCAAAAGGCCGCCAATGTGTATATTTTGCATGTCAGTATAGACATTTTTTATGTTTGTTTGTTTAAGAAGTACATTTATTTTATTGTCATAAATCTGAAAATAATAATAATTTAAATATAATATGTATTTAAAAGTCTCCTATGCTCACCAAGGCTGTAATTTTTTGATCAAAACACTGTAAAAACAGTTATATTGTGAAATATTATTGCAATTTGAAATAATAGTTTTCTATTCGAGTATGTTGTAAAATCAAATTTATTCCTGTGATCAAAGCTGAATTTTCAGCATCATTACTCCAGTCTTCAGTGTCACATGATCCTTCAGAAATCACTTTAATATGCTGATTAAGAACAGCAGTTTTTCTTTTTTTTTGTGAAAAATGCTGTTCTTTCTATACATGAAAAAAATGTATCCCTGTTCTCACACAGGAATAAATTACATTTTAATAATGAATTAAAATAGATAAATTATTATATTTATTTATTTTAATTTTATTCCAAACTTTTAACTGATAGAGTGTGAATATGGATTGCTCCAGATGTTGTGATCTTACTCCCGGTTTCTCAGACAAGGCTTAAGCCCCAGACTAAAATGCATGTCTGATCTAACTTAAACAAAAATAAACTTACACTTACAAAAATAAAAAAATACCATTGCCATTTCTCACACTCACATTAAGTTTATTAACTTTTATAAAAGATACTTAAATGTCCAAATTGAACTATGGCCTAAACCTGGCTTAGTTTAAGCCCTTAACTGTGAAACCAGGCCTTGAAGTTTAAGCTTGCAGGCTTAATTAAGTTTATGAGCTGCTGATATTCAGTGATGTCTTTTGTTGTTTACTTATTAAAGTGAAATCGTACACTTCCCTCCTCGTTGTCTTTGACTGATTCAGGTGGTGACAGCAATGGGTCGGACGTGGCATCCGGAGCATTTCGTGTGTACTCACTGTCAGGAGGAAATCGGCTCCAAAAACTTCTTTGAGCGAGACGGCCAGCCATACTGTGAAAAGGACTACCACAGCCTCTTCTCTCCACGCTGTTACTACTGCAACGGACCCATTCTGGACGTAAGGATTCTGTTTCGTATCACCACCCTTAAGAGGTCACACACGGGGGCGTTCACGGACGTGTGTTAGTGTCTCATATGTCAGCACCCGGTTGTGATGGTGCTTACTATAGCCCTCCACACTTTACATTTGGTTTCAGATCTCCTTTAAACATAAACAGTCACTTATTAAAGACAGTCTAAATTTGTCAAGTATGGTTTGCAGTAGAATGCAACACATGCATGTAGATAGAGAGTCTGCTGACAACATAAATGTAAATGCATAAAATAAATAATTATAAGACTCTTTTAGGAAAAATTACTAAAGGTCCTTAAAGCAAGATATATTTACAAAAACTGTCTACCACAACATAATACAAAAGCAATACAATACATGGCTGCATGTAAAAACAGAGCAACCAGTGTAGTCTGATTGACTAGCATGGTTCTTACGAGAAGGTCTTTTTAATGAGTCTGTTGAAAAGATTCATGAACATACGAGTTACATGATTGAATCAGTCACGAATCACAGATTTGGATCGCTTACTGACTGTATGTTTATATGATAACATAGAGATAAAGATACACTAACACAAAATTTTACAGAAAACAAAATTAATCAAATTAAAAAGGTAATAAAAAAAACAAGAACTCATGAGGTTTTGTGTTCGCTGGCTGCATGCAAAAACACACAGTGCATCCAGTGTAGTCTATTCAGTAACAACTGATTCTTATGAGCAGATTCTTTTAATGAGTCGGTTATATCACAGAAGTTAATTGAATCAGTCATGAATTTCTACTCACTTAATGACTGGATGTTTATATGATAACCGATAAAGATACACATTAAAACAAAACACACACAAAAGCTAACTAAATAACATTGTTGAAAAACAGCATTTTGTTTAGCATGTAGTTTGGATTGGAGTTTATATCACCAAAACACAAGTGATTCACATTTTTGTTTATGTAGGTTGGTTGAATGGGTAATGAGCACTTTGCCAGTTATTACACATTGCAGATAATTGTTGATAATTGTCTTAATTTTGCATAAATTCTTTCAAATCAAATTGTGCTTTCTGTTTCTGTTCGTGTTTCACCACAATTTCATTGCTTTTACTTCCTCCTGCAGAGAGTGGTGACCGCATTAGACAGGACTTGGCATCCGGAGCATTTCTTTTGTGCCCAGTGCGGGTCATTCTTTGGGCCTGAGGGTAAGCAGCTTCCACTCCTCTCAACCTCTTTTCTTCTCTTTAGTTGATGCTTTCTTTTTCTACCAGCTTTTTCTTCTTCTTCTTTAAAATGGTTTTAAGCCTTTGGCAACCTTTTTTTCTCTCTCTGTTTATTTCCTGCAGGGTTTCATGAGAAGGAGGGAAAGGCGTACTGTAGGAAGGACTACTTCGACATGTTTGCCCCCAAATGTGGCGGCTGTGCCCGTGCCATCTTGGAGAACTATATTTCAGCCCTCAACGCTCTGTGGCACCCTGAGTGTTTTGTCTGCAGGGTCAGTATGTGTTTGTGGGTGTTTGTACTGATATATCAGCCGGGCCAATTAATAGGCCAATATTTGGCATGGGCAGATGTTATTAAATTTAATTTTAATCACATTTTCTCGAATTACATTAAATGTATTACATTTATTACATTTATTTATTTAATTCAGCAGGGTTGAATTAAATATTTTCTTATTAGTATATTATACAAAATGATATATAAAATATCCTATATCTGAGTGTATATAGTTATAAATCAGATTTTCTTTTATATTCATATTTATAAATATTTATATTTTATGATTATTTATCTTTGTTTATAGTTGCTTTTTTAAGATTTACACTTATTATAATACGTTATATTATCGTCAGGATTTACATTTCATTAAATGTACTACATTTTATCCAATTTATTTAATTGATCAGTGTTGCAATGCTGACACCAAATATTGGTCTATTAATATACCAAATAATTATATAACATCTGCAATATGAGTGAATATAGTTATATAAATCTGAAGTTTAAAATGTTCAAATATATTGTTTTAAGTTACTTTTATTATTATATTCAGATTTGTAAATATTTGTGTTTTATAATCTATATTTATAGTTAAATATTTAGGATTTATACTTATATTGAGATTGTTACTGTCAAGATTTACATTTCTTTAAATGTTTTATATTTTATTAAATTTATTTAATTCAGCAGGGTTGCTGATACCAAATATTGGCCTATTAATATATTATACTAAATATTGATATAATATAATCAAAATATAATCTAATCTGCAATATCAGAGTGTGTATAGTTATTGAATTGTCTGAATATATTGTTATCAGTGGTGGGCCGTCAGGGCCTAAACACTATCAGAATCACTGACTTAGTTTTAATAATTTTTTTTTTCCATGAAATGTGTATTAAATTATGTGCAATAGTCTATTCCTTTCATTTCATAGCTTTTCTCTTGGTTACGCTGCTTCCAGTAGCATATGCTTATATAAGAGCTTTTATCCAATCATGTTTCAGCAAGCATGTTTTGCCAGGGTCAAAGAAATCTGCCTTGAGGCCTTCAGAATCATCAGTGCGGGCGCCTGTAGCTTAAAATAAATGGAATGAAACTGTTGCTTTAACCAATCAGATTTTGAGTTGGCGACAGCGGGTCCGTCTAGCAGGCGTACAGTAACGTCAGCATTTTCACGTCCTTTGATTGGTTGGTCAAAAAGCGTACTAGTAGTCAGAGCTAGAAAACAGCACACTGTAAAACATTTTTGTTGTTTCCACAGTATTGTTACTGTATTCTCAGGTTTCTTACTGTATACACTGTGTACAGTATGTTATTGTAGATTTTCAATGCATTCTGGGAAAATATTAGGACAGACTCGTCGTGAAGAGTATGGTAGGTTCATTTTCATTTCTCACTATATAAAGCTTCCGTAAAAATATCGTAGGAAAGACTAAGTTTCATTTTCATTTTGGGCTTTTTAATCGCTTTATATGTTTTATACTAATGTTATTCGCAGTATATAAAGCTACGTTTAAGTTTCTGTAAGAATATCTAAGGAGCGCTCAGATTCCGAGTTTTCCTCCCGCAGCGGCACCCGAGGAGAGACTCGTCGTCAAGATGAACGTCCTAGGCGTGCGTTAAATTCCAGGTACCCATTAAAGCACGTTTACACTTTTCTTCATCATCTTGTATGAATTATTTTAACGTTACTTGCTCACTTTCCCAGTAAAGCTGTGCTAACCAGTATTCTCCTCCCGTAGCGCGCTGGCAGACTTGCGGAGAGACTCGCGAAGATGAAAAGCTGTATGAGTACGTTAAATTGTTAGGTCAACTTTAAAACACATGTAATCACCTTATTTATTTTATACCAATGTTATATGCAAGGTATAAATACGTCTGAGTTAATAAATGTCTGTAAGAACACCGGGGTGGACTGCATTTTTGTCACTTCATTAGATGATGTACGTGGTGCAGCTGTGGCTGCAGTGAAAGGAGACTTGTTGAATTGTGTTAATTGGGTTTCTTGCTTTAGTAATGACATTCATTCTCACTACATGAGATACCTGTCTGTGATGCATTTCTGTATAATATTGATGGTTTCTATAGCCGTGGCGTCATAATGGTGGTATTAAGAGGTGGATTCATTCAGGTAGGACACCACTGTGAAATGCACGGCCCGCCACTGATTGTTATAAATTACATTTTATACCTTATTACATTATACTATACTATATTATTTTATACATTTTATACATTATTCAGATTTGTAAATATTCTGATTTTATATGTGTGTGTGTGTTTGTGTTTGATATGAAAATACATTGTCGTTCAAAAGTTTGGGATCAGTAAGATTTGTAATATATATTTTTTAAAACAACAACAAAAAATTGTAAAAAAAAATAAATAAATTTTTATTCAGAAATAAAAAAAAAAAAAAAAAAACACCAAAAAAACAGTAATATTGTAAAATATTGTTGCAATTTAAAATAATGGTTTTCTATTTTAATATACTTTGAAATATAATTTATTTCTGTGTTCAAAGCTGAATTTTCAGCATCATTACTCCAGTCTTCAGTGTCACATGATCCTTCAGAAATCATTCTAATATGCTGATTTATTACAGTTGTGCTGCTTAATATTTTTTGGAACCTGTGATACTTTTTTCAGGATTGAATAAAAAGTTAAAAAGAACAGCATTTATTCAAAATAGAAATCTTTTGTAACAATATACACTAAAAAAATATTTTTTTTAAATTGACAAAAAATGATAATAAAGACCTATATTGTTAGACAAGATTCTATTTTAAATAAATGCATGTTCCTTTTAATTCATCAAACAATCCTGAAAAAAAAGTATCACAGGTTTAAAAAAAATATTAAGCAGCAAAACTGTAATTAATCAGCATATTAGAATGATTTCTCAAGGATCATGTGACACTGAAGACTGGAGTAATGATGCTGAAAACTCAGCTTTGCAAAACAAAAATAAAATATAATATAAAAAAAAAAAAAAAATAAAACGAAATGTAATAACATTAAACTTAATAATATTTTACAATATTACTGTTTTTCTGTATTTTTGGTCAAATAAATGCAGCCTTAATAAACAGAAAATACTTTTTTAAAACACGTTAAAAATCTTACTGATCCCAAACTTTTGAACAGCAGTGTATATTAATTCACATATACATGTGATCAATCTTAAGCCATGCTGCTTTCTAGGTATTGGTATCGGTTTCGGAAGATTTGTGGTGTTTATGTTGCTATCTGTGTGTTTTGAATGTATGCACATTTTAATATCAGATGTTTCTATGTTGCTGCGTGTATTATCTGTGCTGTTTTATTGTAGCATTATTTGAATCATTCCTGCATAACTGACTGATTCCTGCGTTTTCACTCTGTCCTCCACAGGAGTGTTTCATTCCGTTTGTGAACGGCAGTTTCTTCGAGCATGAAGGGCAGCCCTACTGTGAGGCTCATTACCACGAGCACCGCGGCTCCCTCTGCTCCGGCTGTCAGAAGCCCATTACCGGCCGCTGCATCACCGCCATGGGCAAGAAGTTTCACCCCGAGCATTTCGTCTGCGCCTTCTGCCTTAAACAGCTGAACAAGGGCACGTTCAAAGAGCAGAACGACAAACCCTACTGCCAAAGCTGCTTCGTCAAGCTCTTCAGCTAGAATCTGAGTGTTGAGAGGAGTGTGTTTGAACATGCACACCAATACCCAAAGTCCCAAGGGCCGAGTTTTACAGTTCGTCACAGTGTCATCTCGTGGCGGTAGTGAGCATTACACCAGCTTGTTCCTGTGCCAAAGCACTGTCAGAGAAGTGTAGATCTTCAGGGAGGCTATGATGATTTTTAACAGCCTTTTTAAAATGCTTTCCCTGGATCTAGAGACTAAATTATGGTTCTTAAATTGAGTGGAGCTATTTTAGATATTATCGACTGCATTGGACAAATCCAGATCTATTTTTGTACACACTGAGCTTAACTTGAACATGCGTATGCACACTTCTGTTTGCACATTTCAGGCATCTCTTTGCTGCTTTCTGGTATAACGACACTTTCTGTTATTCAGTTTTGCTTCTTTACTCCATCGGCCACATCAGGTTTTTCTTAAAGGTGCAATAACAGCTTGGCATCATCAGAATCTCAATGCCATATTCTGGATATTTTTCTAATTTTTGGTACTCAGAGTTTGCTCAGCCCTGATTTTATTGTGCATGTATTTCTCTGTCTGATCACTTTATAAAGTGTGCTCTTTTACCTTTTTTTGTTGATGATTGTTTCTATTTTTATATTCATGGGTGGTCTTTGTTTTTCTGGATGGCTGGAGTGGTTTGAGCTTCCATCCTTATGCCTTTATGAGAGTTTAACTGTGGAACCAACTTACTTCTGCTGTTATAATTACATATTTTATTCTTACAAAACGCCTTCTTAAAGATACCAGTTTGGGCCCAGATGCCTGTTTCGTTGAGTATATGGCGTTCCACAATGTGCCTAATGCCACCAGGCATGTTTTGTGATTTACTTACAATGATTTTTGTCTTAATTTCTTGTATGTAATGAGTTTGTGATGCACATTTTTCCCTTATTTCAATTCATCTGATTTCCTACTGTATGCAAGTAAATTAAAGTCTTACTGATTATTAGTGATTGCAAAGAAATGTACTCGACTTATGTTTTTCCATAATTTAAAGATTTTCTTTTTCAGGGTGATGTCATATTTTGTTCTACATTGACTGATGACATGCACATTGTATTTAAACCTTGGGGTCTAAATGGACTGTACAAGACGTTGAATAAATACCAGGATCTGAATGAATGATTTATGCATTGTTGATTTATTAGCATTGAAATCTCATTAAAAGCTCACAAAATGTTTTTTTCTATCTGTTTTAAGTCATTTTGTATCAATTCCATTCCCGGGGAATAAATGCACTGATAAAAGTGTACACCTTGAATGCGATGTAAGTCATCCTGGATAAAAGTGTCTGGCAAATGCATGAATATAAATGTTAATATTTTCCACATTCCACGAAAATAATCAGAACGACATTTTATAGTATGATAAAGAATGTTCATTCATGCATACATTCTGATGTCAAATTCCAAACTCAATTTTAAGACCATTTGGCTGTTATACTAATCTGGCTCTTTAGTGCCAGCATGATTTCATTTAAAGTCCCTTGCTAATAGGCCTATATGCATTCAGTATAATGTCTTAGCTCAGGCCTGTGGTCAAAATTAAGATATATATATCACACACTAAAACTACTGATTTTTACCTTTTGTTGCATTAGTGTATTGTTCAGTATCATAATCTAAAATGCACATTCAGCAGCTGAGACTGGCTGAACAAATGGAGAAGTCAGCAAATTATTTCAGAACATACTTTTTTGTTGAATTGGCAAGATGTAACATGAGGCCACTAAACTGCAGTTACTTTGAATGCTCTTCCAGTAAATGCAATAGGTGGGTCAATGACCTCCTTATAGTTCCTAGTTCAGAAATCAACTAAATCTCCTGAAACAACTGAATACAAAATCACTGTGACCCTGCACCACAAAACCAGTCATAAGGGTTTTTCTTTCTTTCTTTTTTTTTAATAAATAATCTTTCCATTGATGTATGGTTTGTTAGGAGGACAATATTTGGCTGAGATACAACTATTTGAAAATCGGGAATCTGAGGGTGCAAAATAATCACCTTTAAAATTGTCCAAATGAAGTTCTTAACAATGCATATTACTAATCAAAAATTAAGTTTTGATATATTTACGGTAGGAAATTTACAAAATATCTTCATGGAACATGATCTTTACTTAATATCCTAATGATTTTTGGCATAAAAGAAAAATCAATAATTTTGACCGATACAATGTTTTTTGGCTATTGTTACAAATATACCCCAGAGACTTAAGACTGGTTTTGTGCTCCAGGGTCACATAAAGACTGGACACACATATACTCTTTATTATTACATTATCTTGCGCATATAGAATAAGAATGAAGTAGTAACCTGTGGAATAAACACTATTATTTAATTTCTTTGCCATGAATCGTGTTGCTCTCAAAGCCAAGAGTTCATGAAAAGCGGCACAAACTACGCAAACATAATTTAATAAGGACCACACCACAAACACATCTGTTTTTAAAACAAATGAAAAATAAAATAAAAAATAGATTGGAACAAGGTTTGTGGTTGACCTGACATCATGTCTTAATGAAAAAAGGGATCCGAAAATCAATCCGTCATCATTTACTCGCCATAAAGTTTTTCCAAACATGTATGAATTTCTTTCTTTGGCTGAACACAAAGATATTTTTGAAAAATGTGGTTAACTAAACAGTTTCTGGTCACCATTGACTTCCATAGTATTTTTTATGAAAAGTCAATTTATATGAAGTCAACCAGCAACTTTTTGATTACCCACATTCTTCAAAATATCCTCTTTTTAATTCAGCAGGAGGAGGAAGCTCCACAAGTTTTGGTGTGTAAATAACAGAATTTCATTTTTGGGTGAACTATCCCTCTAAAACATGTCAAGAAATGAAAGCATTTCTCTAATTGCATTATGAAGATACAGAAAAATATAATCAACTTAGTTTCATTTTGCCATTTTGGAAAGTAAGCTCTAAATATAGTCTTCTCTAGAATGTCCTTAGTGTTGAATAGCGCATGATAATCTGATTAAAAATGATGCAAAGTGGTGAAACACTAAAATACATTCACACAAATTATCAACCGTGAACTAAAAAAAATGGCTAAATTAATGCACACAATGAAAAAAAAAAAAGACACACACCTTTATATTGGAGCTCCAAGCTTGAGTCTTGCATATCAAGCAAAGCCCACACTGGTTTATTTGCATAGTTATAACATTCAGATTTACATGCATCTCAGAAGCTATCCTCAAGCATCTCTCGCACACACACACAAACACAGTCAAACGGGTGAAACGCTCAAACACACACGCTTACCACATACACGCGCATAAAACTTTTGGAATAAAAAGCCCCAGTGCTCTGAGGCACTCTGGGCGATCTCCCTGTTAAAGAAGGCACTTTAAAATCAAAAAGACAGTTCTATGGAATAAATACAGTTAAGAGAGGAGCAGCAAACAGAAGAACAAATGTTCACTGTGTCCATCCTAAACATGTACAGAACAGACAAGTACTGCAATACGTTTACAACGAACTGGAATGAAGAAGAAAGTTGAGACAATCAGACAACGACAACCAGCTTTCACACCCTTGTAAGTAATGTTTCTCGCACATATAATCTGATCTATATACATGTTGTGTTGGAATGAATGTAGGAATGAATGGACATTAGTGCTGCTCTTCTCTCAGTCGGAGTCTTCATCATCGAGATACTCCTCGGCGTTACTGTGGGTGCGCAGAATCACTGCAAATTCAACAGAGAGAGACAGTTAGGTGTGAATCTCTCTCACAGGAAGGTGACTGAAAGGAGACGCCTTGTGACTCACCTCCTCCCAGTTTCCTCTTCAGCAGAGAAGCACACTGTGCATTGGTGGCCATATCCAGAGCAGTCTTCTTCTCATTGTTAACCACGTCTGTCCTGGCATCTAGAACAGCACATATGCAATACAAACAATGCAGAAAAATCAAACATGCAGATACAGATATAAAAAAAAAGACATGTATCGCAACAAAACTATATCACTCCTGTTAAGGCTTAATGCAAGAACGTTTTTGCAAATCTTTTTACAGTACATAGATATTCGTTGTGTTCATGTGTCATATCATTTCACTATTCTCACATAATCCATGTAAGGTTCATTTCAATGCAGTTGGATTTCTGTTGAGCTATATAAGTAGGGAAAAAAAGAATTCACTCACTTTTATTAAGCAACATCTCAGCTATATCTGAGTAGCCCTTCCAGGCAGCTGCATGTAGAGCCGTGTCTCCCAGTTTATTCTGTTGAGGAAATGAACATGCTCTTTATTACACTGAGTCAAATATAAAGAACACTGCTTCCGTTTCACTGTCACTTCATAAAAAACACCTTAATAAGAACATATTATTCATCATAACAAAAAAAAAAAAAATAAATGCATTTGATTTAAAGAACAGCGATTGATCAAAACACCACATTTACCTGCTGATCGAGCTCACAGTTCGGCTGACTCAGCAAAATCTCCACCACATCTATAAAAAAATACAAACACACAATAGGTGAAATGTTTCATCTTTGTAATTAGTTTGATTTTTAAGAGCCATTTTTAGACAAAACAGGCTTAAAGAGTTCTTATAGGCTGTAGGCTTGTGCACGACTGCTGAAAATGTGAAAACAAATAAAGCACGTGTGCATCTTTTACCTTTATGTCCTCCATGACAGGCCCAGTAGAGAGCGGTGTTCCCAGCTTTGTCCAGTCCGTTGATGCCAACCTTATTATCCAAACACTCTCTGAGCCAGCTCAGATTACCTGCATTCACACACACAAAACATTTGATTGTTTCACCATGTTATCAAATAAACAAAATGCTAGATAGGGTTCTATTGGGGTACCTCGCTTGGCTGCTTCATGCATGGGGTTGTCTATGGACTCAGCTTGCTCAGCCACTGGAAAAAGGCAAAGCAGATCAAGATAAGAATGATGCACCCACTACAGGATACTTTTACCCAATTTATTGTCGTCCAGGCAAATTTAGGTAAAGTTTTGAAAAGTAATAGCATGTAATGCATCAACTTGAGGTTGGGTTTTGTTCCAATCATTAACCTCCTGTGTTTATGTGCAATGGTAATAGTATTTCTAGGATTTCTTTAGCAAACACAACTGATTATCTCTAATAAAACTTTCCTGACATCATAAAAGACTGTAAAACTCACATTTACACATTTTACAAAAGCCACCTTTTTAGTCACCGAAGATGTTCTAGTAAAGTAGGCTCTAGTTTGCCGCTTGTTTTCCTTACCATAATTACTGGGAATAAGACCAGTCCTTCCCCTGCATGTCCCCTTCCACCAGTTACTGTCACTCTGAAAATAAACCCAGCAATCAGTACAAAATCACCAACACTGCCATGAATATAATGCTCTTAATCACAGGAAGAACTATCAGTACTTCCAAGCGAGATCGTAAACTTACTGTATCTGAGATGTACAAAATATCTCCTTCCTCAAAGTACAGTTCATCTGGCTGAAAAAGAGGAAAATATACACGATGAGCTCGATTCAGGCAATGAGCTAAAACAACAGGGAAAGAGTATAAGTAAGAAGGAAACTCACCGTCCTTGGGTCAAAGGTGAATAAAGCCCTGTACACCTTGACCTGCCCTGTTAAAAACATACATTCACATGAATGATGCATTCTTTCACACATTTCAGTTCCACCTGTTAAAGTTTCTCTTCACCGATCAGCCCAACCATATGCAAAACACCATCCCATCTACAACCAGGTAGTATCGCAGAACTAAACGCAGCTCAACTGCAGGGCAAACCACATCACACAGAAATGTGCGTAAGTCTCCAAGCCAGAGGAACCCAGGCCCTGAGGCCTAAATGTAAAATTAAACAAACCACTACACGCACAACAAAGGGCATTTCCTGACTGCAAAGGTATTTCCATTTGCCCTATAACAAAACAAGTGAGAAGCCCTGCTGAGCGGGATCCAACCGGCCCCTCCTGAACTTCCAGATCAGGCTCTGAAATGGAAACACTGGCCTCCACTGGATATAATCACTCTGTTTGCCAACAATTACAGTTACAATCAATCGTTAAGAAGTGTAGAAGTCACTTCAACCAGTATCAAATCTACTCTGCAATAGTGACAATAAGATGTTTCGTAAAGTTCCCCTCGAATCTACACCACATTTTATTATTATCCCGTTTCCTGTAAAGGATGTCACAAACCAAATAACAGAAATGCCGCCTTGCCTCTTTAATTACTGAGCACATAGTTTCCAATGACGTGCACTCCACAGACGCGCAGCGAACACATCGTTCCTACGACTGTACACGCACTCGCACCTTTGATAACTGTGCACGTTGTTTTGTCTGCCACTAAATTACATTATATTTGTCCCATATTCTCATTAATATACATACTGACTTCAACTTGGACCATTAAATGAAAGTATGAGGGTTGGATTATTTAGTGTAAAGGCCATTTCAAGAGTGATAAACAAAGTGATAGAAAATATTAGGTATCATGCATTTTAAATGTTTAAAAATGTGGGAACCACTCATTGCATCACAGCATCTCCTGACTGCATTATTATTTGTAAAATAGGGGCTTTATGGAGTGTGTGTATACATGGTTATAAGTATAACAGTTTATATTTCATTAATTTAGGGAAATGAACAAGTGTATTTGCCCTCAAGGGACTACTTGGCCAACCAGCTTATTCCAAGCAAAATGTTATTGATATTGTAAAAAACATCAACTTTGAAGCTCATGCTGATTGATGGACTAGCATTACATAACATTACTTACTGTACCTTCCAGCAACACTACATTCAATGCAGGTAAAATAGTAAAAAACATAATAATAGCTCATATTAAAATGGAATCGCAAACGGAAAATGTCTAACAATACCCAACCCTACTTATGAAGATTCGTATACTGACAAATGTTGTATTTTGACATTGCCAACCTTTAAATTAAGTTGACAGAAAGTAATAAACAGTGTTGAGCTTTGAGTAGTTGAGTATTGTGCATTTAGTATTGTGCATACTATTTTTTTTAATAGTTGTTTAATGATTTTAATGGAACCGGAACCGTTAGGTGCAACCGGAAACGGAAAATTTCTAATGATTCCCAACCCTAAGTGCTATAAAAAGTCTCAGTTAGCTTAATGCAGTACACGTAGCAAGATTTTTCTTTTTTTTCAAATCATATAATACATAAAAACAAAAAGAAAAAATAAAATAATAATAATAAAACAATAAATACATAAAATAAAATAAAATAAAATAAAATAAAATAAAATAAAATAAAATAAATAAATGAAATGAAAAGACTTGATACAGGAACGATAAAAAAGTTCAGTTCAGTTTTCTAAATAACTGGTATCAAAAATAAATTTGTGACCATTCAGGTGATTTTGCATGAGGGAATGGCATTATTTTTAACTACGCCTCGTTCTGTAGTCTAAAGATTTAGGTATTGTTGTAACTAAAAGCAGAAATAAAACTTTTTTTTTTTTTTCAGTTCTGCAAATCAGTTATTGGTTGTTTTAATATGAAAATAACATGCACTGTACCAGTTGTGAAAAGTTAATATTGGTCTAGCTCTACCTACAACGCGTATCTTTGACCGTGCATACATCACCAGTCCAAATGGCATGTTATTTTGCACACACAAGCACAGTCAAGCTGCTCTTTCATATGGGGAAGTAACTGTGAGACAACAGCTGTGACTCAAAACAGTTGATCTGTCGAGCTAGTCTACATTTTTGGGCATCATAGGAACTATTTATTTTTTAAAGAAGGAACCGATTTTAGCCAAAAATGCGTTGTGGGTCTACGCTCACCAAACGCGCTGTCTAGGTAGGCTGTGGTTCTGAATCTGATCCGCAGCCAATGGCTGGCTTGAGCGATTTTCTCTTTCCAAACCCAATCCTGCCATGTGTGGCAAAGGCCTTTTATTATTTTTTCTTGCTCTTTGAAACTTTAAGCTAAGATGTGGTGGTTTTTGCGCATGTTAACCAGTGACAGGCGTTTAAAACGCGTAAAAGCGCAAAGCAACTCAACTTTCTTTTGGAGAAACGCCAAACTCCACCCGCAGGAGAAAGTTCACGAAGACCCTAAATTGCATGCTCTTATAAACATTGCATTGTATGACATCGGAAACCAACGTGTTTGTATAGCTATCAGACAAATACACCATGCAAAAACGTACGAATAAATAACGAGACTTTAGTAGGCTTGCCGAGGTAGGCTTTTCCGCCACGCGCACCTCTTACCTGGTTTAGCTGGTTTGGGGGGAGGCTTTGACATTTCTGAACTTTCCAAGACTTTTAAAGAAGACTTCCGAGTTGTTTAAGAAAATATTACGTGAAAACGGTATTAAAAACTGTTAAGAGTGCAAATGAAAGTCTATCGCTGCTTTCTTCCTTTAGGCGCTGTCAATGAGGAAGCGTGAAGGAGCCCAATGCGGAAAAGTAGCACTGCGCATGCGCGGAATTCTGAAATTGCGCACTGCCCATATGACAGTTTTACTAAGGCAAGGCAAGTTTATTTATATAGCACATTTCGTACACAATGGTAATTCAAAATGCTTTACATAAAAGAAAGTAAAATAATCATGAAGAAAAATAATAACAAAAATAAAACAAGCAATTTTAAAACATAAAACAAACAATTTTAAAACATTGGAAATGATTTTAATGAATTTAAAACAGTTAAAAATAGAAAATGATTTTACATAAAATACAGTGAATAAGTAAAATACAGTGCAATCAATGCAAACTATAGTAACATAACAATAGTTAGGCTACTATAAAAATGCCATGTTGCATATAAAACTATTTATTTCAAACTTAGATATAAATGTATTTGCTACAAATTATAAACCATATATTGGACTGATATATTTATCACTTTTAATAATGATTTATGTACTTGAATTTTATTTTAATTATGTAGTCAATGAAGAAACTTCAAATGAATCATTTTCTTTTTTTGCAATATGGAAAATAACATTTCTTTTTTATTGGCTTTAGTTTATTTGTATAAATGATTGTTGAAATGATTGAATCCGGTTTGATGTAAGTCTTAGATTTAGGGAATGCACTTAACAATTTATAAACCTTCATTTATAACATTAACCAACATTAATGTATTACACAATGCTTAACAGGAGTGTAGACAATTAGAAAACATTACTGACAAATATAAACTTTTAGACCGCATGGTCAAACTGTGATAAGTTAATCTAAAGTACTAAAAAAAAAAATAGCTAACAAATGCAGAACATTTTTCTGCACTTTTTTTAAAACCCCTTTTTAATACCTAGCTCACAAATGAAACTACAAGTATGTATGTAAACCTCTAGACTTGTGAGGAGACACATAACATTGGTCTGCACCAACAAGTTGGTTTACATTGCAGGCAAGTTTTAAGAAGCTGCCTCAGAATAGCTCTGCTTTTAGTTATTTCTGTTTTAAAAACATCAGCATTACATCCACTGTCCATATAGACCTGTCTATTATGTAAGTTCTGAGCTAAAAAAGGATGTCCGATGTTATCACTGAGTCCCTATACATGGAATTTTAAGGCGTCTTCCATATAAACAGAATGCAAACTCATTCTTACCTTTGTGGAATTGATTTCTGTACACATTCTCACTAAATTTTTTTAATTACATAGGACAATGTAAAATGCATTTGTAAATGCATTGCTTTTAGTTAAAAGTTAAAAGGAGTGCATCCAGTGGTGTCTCAAAATATCTTTTACTTAGTTCATGTTAGCATCTAATTGGGTGTTTATGGTGTTAACGGTTCAGGGTCATTAGTTGTAATTCTCTTCCTTTTGGGCTCTTCAGAAACTCATTACCATGCAAATGTAAGGGACATGTTGCACGGCATGCGACTCAAACAGAATTTAAAATGCACAAACACGTTTATTCATGGGTTCATCTAAGAAAACCGGTTGTTCTTCCAGCTTCCGTTCTTCCGTAGAGAACCATAGTTTTTTGGCCTCAAATTTCAGGGACAGTAATCAGACTTAATGACCCATGAGCCCACAGGCACAAAATGTGTGTACTGGTGGTATTTTGGCTTCTTTCTTTATCTGTTCATTCATTCTTTTCATTCCAGACGTGATGTGTCTCATATTCCATCCCAGATATTTCAAAGATCCTAGGCCAAATTCAGTTCCAGTGACTCCTACATTTAGAGGCCTCACAATTGACCATTAAAATAAAAATAAAGATGGACAATTTTCATGTTTATTTATTTAGTATTTTTATATCCCATTCAAATCTCAACAGCCGATAAAACAGTAGAGGAACAGTATTAGAAACATTCAGCATCATAGCTCAGTGACGTGAAATGGAAAATGAATCTGACTTAATGAATTGTGTGTGAATGATCAGTGGATGTATTCTACAGGTGGACTCTCGTCAAACATTCACCTTACAAAAGGCGCCTACAAACATTCACATTATCTGTGTGTGTGTGTGTGTGTGTGTGTGTGTGTGTGTGTGTGTGTGTGTGTGTGTGTGTGTGTGTGTGTGAATGGAAACCTCCCTATAAAAGCTCCTCCTGGACGATAAGTACATGACAAACAGAAACTCAGCACAGAACTCAGCTGCCATGAACCTACAGCACCTCTCCTCTCTGCTGCTCTGTGTTGGTGAGTTGCGTTTTCTCCATCCTGATCTGACCCTGTGTTATATTAGTTTTGACCTGGCAGCTTCAGGTGTGGCACGGTAATAGAAAACCTGGAAATCGTAGGGGAATTAAAACTGTGATTTCCAGTTCTGAAATCATGGACATTTATACAATCTTAAAATGTTGTGGGATTTTTTTATGTGTGAATATATGTATTTCTAGTTATGCTTTGCTCTAAAATATTCATATTGCTAAGAAATTTGTAATTTTGATGACAAATTTGAAAACCCTTGTCCAATGATAAAAGTAACAACTGGAAAAATCACGAAAAGTCAAAGGTGGGTGAAATTTGCAAGATATTCTCTTCCATGTTGAGTGTAAATTATGTGCAATTGCTTATTATTATTTATTTGCATACTGTATTTTAATTTCACTTTGACCACTGACAGAAGACAATCGACTGATGCGTATGAAAGACTCCAAGATAGTAAGTCTCTTGCTGAGTGAAGTGTGGTATTGTATTTGTGTCTCCAGAGAGGCAGGCTTTGGGAAATTGACTCGACCTGTAGTAACATGCCTCTGAATAGCTGTGAGCTTCGGCTTTTCCCATAGAGGTGTATTCCAGAACACCTCACAGTTTAAATCTCGGCTGTCTGTTGTCATGTTCGACGTCACAAAGCGCTTATTGTTCATGGCAAAGGACGAAGGATTAGGGCGTCACACCGCCGTGTTAAATATATATTTAGCTTTGTGAACTAACGTTATAAAGGTCATCCCTACACACAATAATAGGTGTGTGTGTGTGTGTGTGTGTGTGTGTGTGTGTGTGTGTGTGTGTGTGTGTGTGTGTGTCTGTGTGAATTTCTTTGACAATTAAATGCAGGATTCCAGTCGGTAGGAGTGTTCAGATCAAATGCATTTACTCAAACATTCTCTGTGTAGACTTGTTTGACTGCAGCCGTTGCCAAATGATACCTGTGAGAGCAGGGTGTCTGAATGTCATTGAATTGCATGCATGCTTTGCTTTTCAGGCAAAATATTTGACAACAAAGTTTGTTGTTTAATATAGTGATGTTCTAAAATAAAGCTTTCCGAGACTCTGTGTTTGTAAAATATTAAAGGAACTTGTTAATAGTTAATGTGATGAAGAAAAGAATATGTGCAGAATAAAATGGCATGCAGAATTACAATTAGTGCTTGATGGACTGGATTGGATTGCCACACACCCAGGGCTGGTGGAATTTGTACCTGCAATTTTCAGACAATGGCACCAATTCAAGCCAAGAGGAAATCAGACAGATGCTTTTTTCTCGTCTTTTTGTTCATTATTCCAAATACAAACAAGGTTGACTTTGTAATCTTCCATCAAAACATGACGATCAAAGCTTATTCCACCTATGCAACAACGTTACCATGGTTACTTAAGTTTCAACCAACAGATGCTGGCTGTGTTTCAGGATGGGAGTAGTCCTCCACGTTCACATTCAGGTCTAGATCCATTTTGCTATATAACGCCCACTTTCTTTTTTCTTTTCTTTTCTTTTTTTTTTTTTCTTTTGATCCCAATCAATTCCTGATGGATAAAATCAAATCCCAGCTTACATTTTTTCTCGCTGAATAGCATGTTTCACTGTGGAAATGAATCACATGGGTTGTGAGCATTGAGACCTCCTTAGATGCAAACATTGTTTTATGTTGTCTTAACCCTGACATATGAAATAATAGTCTGAAAAATCTAAAAGTCTATTTAAAAAAAAAATAAAAAATTATGGAATAGTTTATTGATTTTATTGCATGATATAGGCATGATATATAGAATATGGAATATGGCAAAAAAGAAAAACTTCAGAGGCCCAGATTTGGTGCAGTTGCTTGTATTTATATGGCCAAAAATTTAAATCTTTATATCAGTACAGCAGACTATATAAAATGCATATAAATATCTTTTGTCACTCTGTATCTACCGATAATATGTATTAGATGATATTTAAATGCTTAGTTTTATTATCAAAGCTCTGTAGTTTTTATTGTGGGGGCAAAACATATAATGCAGTGCAATACAATGTTTGAGAGATTACATATTTGACAAATTTTCATTGAAACATAATTTTCTTAATCAAAATCATCGTATTATTAATCAAAAGTGCCATTCTTCATATAGAAAATCTAATCCCAGATATGTAAAATAAGGTTAAAGGGCTAATTCACAGCTGACAAAATGGGGTTTTAATAAAAGTTGGCAAAATCTGCAAATTTACCTTTAATAGCTGGTCTGTATGGGTTCTGTGCAGTAGGCCTATTTGCATCATACCTGTCATTATGTTGTGTATTTTAGCATGAATGGAACGCTGTGTTGATCGTATCAGATTCTGAACTATGTATCTCATAAGCAGGTGTCCAACAAGACAAGTAGAAATAAATGACTCTAATGTTGTATTGTGTTTGCAGCAGGTGCAGCTTTACCTCACATAACCTCAACTTCTCCACTCGCTTATGTCTTTCACTCTTATTTTCCCTCTCTCTCACACATACACAGTTAATCTGCTCAGGACAATAAACATGGGGTGTTTACAGGATGACTCAATATCAACCGCAACATTAGAAGATTAACCTCTCTTTATGTCTGCTAATTGAGGTTAATGTGTCATTGTGATATAATGAAGCGTTTGATCCTGTTATTATGTGCAAACTGGGCCGAAACTAAATACAAATCAGCATTCCTCCCAAATCTGTTACTGCATTTCTGCTGTGATTCATAGTGTGTGTTTCTGTGTGTAGTTTGCAGTGCAGTTTTCACCATAACAACAGCTGCTGCTCACACATCTGCACTGGATCATGTGACTGTGATGTCATCATCGGGGGAGGGGCTTCAGAGCGCCATGGGTGAAGATTTGGAATCTGATGATGATCAGGATCCATCAGGAATGTTCAGTGATCCAACTT
This sequence comes from Cyprinus carpio, assembly GCF_018340385.1. Taxonomy (NCBI): domain Eukaryota; kingdom Metazoa; phylum Chordata; class Actinopteri; order Cypriniformes; family Cyprinidae; genus Cyprinus; species Cyprinus carpio. The sequence continues at coordinate 5,635,184 of NC_056576.1, read as the reverse complement.
TGTTTAAAGGTACAGACGAACAAACCCGTCCACTTGCTTGACAATCCCCCGCAGACGTCTGTTATTCTTAGATTATAATTACTGACCCTAATAACACCTTTGGCATTTTAATAAGGATATTAAATACATAATTTATGATTATGAAGTTTCTCATATATCTTGTGTCTTTCAGTAACCCAAGTCAGCAAAGGAGACGAGCAGAATCACAAGCGCTCTGGGCGCAGAAAGAACAAAGGAAGAAGAAAGAATAAAAATATCACTCCTGTTCAGCCAAATCACAGCACCACCGCTGACCCCTGCCTGACCTCTCACGTGGACTACTGCATCCACGGCCACTGCACGTACCTGCACGGCCTGAGAGAGCCTGTCTGTGTGTGAGTGACACTTATCTACAGAAGCTTGTTTCCACCTCGGGATGAGAAATAAAAAGGTAACGTGACTTTTTATCTCACAATTCGACTTTCTTTCTTGCAGTTCTGAATTTATTTCTGACAATTTCTCAGAACTGTTAGACATAAACTCAGAATTGCGTGATGTAAATGCTGAATTGTGAGATACAAACTCAAGAATTGTGAGGGGGAAAAAAGTCAGAATTACCTTTTATTCATGGTGAAAACTAAAAAAAACACAATTGCAAGATTTAAACTCAGAATTCAGAGGAAAAAATTCAGAATTGTAGATATAAACTCAAAATTGCCAGATATAAATACTGAGATAATATCTTGCAATTCTGACTCTTATTCTGAGAATTGAAAGATATGATCTCAGAAATGTGAGATACAAAGTCTAAATTACCTTATTTATTTTTTATTTCATGGCGGAAAAAAACTGGTGAAATTTAATTTTAAAAATTCAGAGTTCTGAGAAATAAATTCAGAAATGCAAGATATAAACTTCACTCTATGAGATAGAAAAAGTCAGAATTTGGAGGTTTATGTCTCACAATTCTGACTTTTTTTTTAAGAATTATGAGTTATAAACAGAATTGTGAGATATAAAGTTTATATTTTTATTTGTTATTTTATGGTGGAAACAAAATCACAAGAATTAAATGTGGAAATTCTGAGAAAACTTAAAATTGCAAGATTTAGTGAGAAAAGAGTCTGAATTTAGAGATTTAGTGAGAAAAGAGTCTGAATTTGGAGTTTATGTCTCGGAGTTCCGAGTTTAAATAGCAATTCTTACTTTTTTCTGAAAACTGCAAGATTTAAACTCAGAATTCCGAGACTGGAATTCTGAATTGTGAGATATAAAAATCACAAGAATTGTGAGATAAACAACCTTTTTCACAACTACCTTTTTTATTTATTCCATGGCAGAAACAGGCTTCTATACTTCTCTGCATGCACACTACATGGAATTCACATAAAGAGTTACAATTAATGAAATTCAATCAACACTGGATTATCGTTGTGTTCAAGTAATGAAAGTCTGATCATTTCAGATGTAAGAGAGGTTATGATGGGGAGCGCTGTGGGATCCAGCTTCTCGGGACGTCTCGAGACGAGAGCAGCACTGAAACGACCCACACCGCGCTCGTCATTATGGCTGTCGTCCTGTCAGTCATCAGCTGCTTAGCCATTCTGCTCATGGTCTGCGTGCAGTAAGTACATTCACTTCCCACACACTTATTCATCTTTCACACACAAAACACACGCCTGAGATATAATTGGCACATATTGTGACAGCAGTTTGGACACACCTATCATTACTATTGTAAATCATAATAAGTCATTAATACTATGAAATAACTCTACCTAGCTAACGTTCCAATTAAGTTTCCCATTGTTTCTGAATGTTCTCTGAACATTCTAAACATCAGTTTTAAAAACGTTTTTTCTTTGTTATGTGAATTTTATAATTTGTAAATATTATGGGAATGTTGCTTTTGAATGTTTTCTGTAGTAACATTAAAAATATGTTAGATGAATGCGCAAGATGTAAAAAAAAATAAAAAAATAAAAAGTATAAATGTATTCGTTTTTGCCAACTTTTTGAGAGCATTATTAAAGACCCAGTAACTTCCAGAACCATCTTAGATTTGTACTTGATTGCAGCTCTACTCAGTCTGGACATACATAAACCAGCTCGGTGTATCTTGGGATGCTTTTAAAGGAGTTTATGCGTAATCTGGATACTCAAGCATTTTTTTTTAACTTACCTATAAAAAAAACATTTAGCATTGTGAAGAAATTCATATGCACTATTTAGGTCTATAATTGCCTCTTAAATTAATTTCAAGCATTACGCATGACTATTATGATCAAGGCCCTAAAGTGACAACATTTCAGTAATATTAAAGGATTAGTTCACTTCCAGAATAAAAAGTCTGTATTTATATTATCAGTCGCAAAGAAATAAAGGTTTTTGAGGAAAACATTCCTGGATTTTTCTTCATATAATGGACTTCAATGGTGTTCAATGGGTTGAAGGTCCAAACTGCAGTTTCAGCACAGCTTTAAAGGGCTCTGCATGATCCCAGCTGAGGAATAAGGGTCTAATCTAGAAAAAGGAATGATAATTTTAAATAATAATTCCTATACTTTTTAACCACAAATGCTCGTCTTGCTCTTCGTCTGGTACTTCGGTTCAAAAAGGTAGGGTAGGGTGAAAAACTCATTCATCTAATGTTCTCCTCCAACTTCAAAATCGTCCAACGTCATTGTTTTACCTTTTTTTTATAAAGGGAGTTTGACTATATTTGCACGTTCACTTTGTAAACACTCACTGGGTCGCTACTTCCGTTTACGTCATGCGTGACCTTTCCTACTTTACTAGAAAATTAAAAATCGTTTCTCTAGATAAGCTGCTCTGAATCTGCAGTTTGGACCTTCAACCTACTTTCTAGTACGCTGACTGAAAACTGCGTTTGGAACCCCTTCAACCCGTTTTGAGCACCACTGAAGGCACACATTATATGGAGAAAAATGCTGGAATGTTTTCCCTTAAAATCTTTAATTTCTTTGCGACTGAAGACAGAAAGACATGAACATCTTGGATGACATGGGAATGAGTAAGTTATCAGGAATTTAATATAACAAAACCTAAAAAATCATACAAAACCACAAAATGAAAATTTTGTCATAAATTGTCATTAATCACTTACCCCCATGTCGTTCCAAACCTGTAAAAGCTCTGTTCGTCGTTGGAACACAATTTAAGATATTTCGGATGAAAACAGGGAGGCTTGTGACTGTCCCATAGACTGCCAAGTAAAATACACTGTCAAGGTCCAGGAAAGTATGAAAAGCATCATCAGAATAGTCCATCTGCAATCAGTGGTTCAACCGCTAACGTTATGAAGCTACGAGAATATTTTTTGTACATGAAGAAAACAAAAACAACGACTCTATTCAACAAGTCGTCTCCTCTGTGTCTCTCCAAATCAGCGTAGCGTCATTTTGAAGAATATGACACTACTAATATTATGTTTGTTTTTTGTTTTTTACTATAATGCAAATTCAACATATAAGAAGAAATAGGCCTAACAACATCAACTATCAAGCAAAGTACAATGGAAAGAAATAAGAGTAGATTTGAGTATTTGACAGAACCATGTACTAAATATGTTTTTTGTTGTATTGATTTTATATTCCAGCTATAGAACACATCATCGCTTTCAGGCGGCGTTCCTGAGCTCCACTAATGAGAGAGAGAATCTAGAGAAGAAGAACATTATGGTGTGAAGAGGAAGTAAGATCTAGTCTTTATTTATGGGTTGCTAAATATAAGATTTTTAGTGTGGTGTTTGCCATGTGTATGTATATATATATATATGACATAATAAAATAATAAATTGTTTTTGTTTCAGGTAGAAGTCCTGCTGTCGTCACTGGTGTGGAGTGCACTACAGATATATTGCACATAGATTAATATAATAAAACCTATTGTAATAATATATTTATTGTTTGTATCTATTTATTAACAAATTATATAATTTCCTTAGTATTTGTGTTTATTTTGATAATAAAAAAAAACTGAATGTTTATTTGATATGTGATATTCATGTACACATATGAAATAAAGGACACTCATAAGATTTTTGTCTTTCTTTCACTCATTTTCTTCCATTTTCCTTCTCAGGGCATTCTTGTAAAACGTTGAGTAATAGTTATATCTGATAGAACTATATACGATGGCTAAATTTTGCAGTGAAAAGAGGACAGAGGATTGGGATTTTTCTGTTTTCTTAAAATTGTTCTGTTTTTTGAAACCAAGTACCAGAAATACCAGACGAGCCACAAAAATGGAAAGGATTAATGCTGTTTTTTAGTAAAAGGAATTAATATTTAAGTCTTTAGACATTATGTCAAATCTTGCAGCTATGAGTGTTATTCACATATGAAAGCAGACGTCCGCCGCAGTCATTTTTAAACCTGATCAGGTGGAGTCTGCGGTGCCTCTCCCTGCAATTTTCTGCAATGTTTCCATGTCCCAATCATCTTTAATCCTTATGGTTCATAACATAATAGAAGATTATATAAGAACAGATCAATTTGGAGGTGAGAGTGTTTGATCAACAAATGTTTGGTGAATGTGGCAGGAGGGGAAAAATATACTGGCAAAACAGGTTTAGACACCATTATTGATTTACTCAAACAGTCAAAGAGGCACAAACAAGGGGAACACATTAAATAACCTCAACTGCTATGGTGTAACTCAGGGGTGTCCTGGAGGGCTGCAGCCCTGCAGAGTTTAGTTCCAACCCTGCTCCAACACACTCACCATATAGTTTTCAAATAAGCCTAAATGATTAGATTAGCTGTATCAGATGTGTTTAATTAGGGTTATATCTAAACTATGCAGGGGAGTTGTGTCCTGGCCCTCCAGGAACTGAGTTTGACACCCTTGGTGTAACTCATAGGTCTTCAACCCTGCTGTCCTGCAAAGTTTATTTTCAACCTGCTTCAGCACACCTGGCCTGTGACTTTACTAGTGATCTTGAAGACCTTGATTAGCTGGTTCAGGTGTGTTTGATTAGGGTTGGAGCTAAACTCTGCAGGTCCAGAAGACAGCTACTAAATACTTGCCATGTTGCTGGTTGTGACTGAAAGAGTAAAACCATAACATGATATTATAATTAACAGATCATTAGAATTTTAATTAAAAATAAAAAAAAAAAAAAATAAAATTAAATTCATAATTCATACTTTAAACATTAAATATAAATATAATAAAAATAATATATTATTGTTCATAAAATATATGTTGGAAAATACATCAGCTATACTGATCATGTTTGTTCATGAGAAATATTAAGAAGTGCTACCATATTAACACATTTACACTGCAGCATGATAAACAAACCTGTTGAAAGTATCTCAAACGTCAGTGGTTGGTTTAGTTGTGCAAGGACTTTTAATTGTTTTCTCAAGACTAAAAACAAGTTAACTACGACCTCTTCTGGTCATAGAGCGAACAGACATGCGCGAGCTGGACATACATTTACGTATATGAAGCATATAAAGATAACCAGACATTAATTTTTATCAGAATGTTTGGGTTAGGTTCTAGACATTTGGAGGCCCTATAGACAAAATTCATGTTGGAGGCCCCCCACCCCCAATAACATGCACATGAAACAAATATGAGTCCTAATATTTGTATTCATACACCATTTCATGTTAAATTTTGTATATTTCTGCTTTTTACAGTACCTGTCTAAAGTTTGGACACATTAATATTTTTATTGTCTTTGAAAGAAGTCTCTTATGCTCATCAAGCCTGCATTTATTTGATTCAAATACAAGTGATATTGTGAAATATCATTACAATTTAAAATAATGCTTTTTTTAGTTTACTCTACTTTAAAATATTGTGTAATATCATTACAATTTAAAATAATGCTTTTTTTAGTTTACTCTACTTTAAAATATTGTGTAATATCATTACAATTTAAAATAATGCTTTTTTTATTTTACTATACTTTAAAATATTTTGTAATATCATTACAATTTAAAATAATGCTTTTTTAGTTTACTCTACTGTAAAATATTGTGTAATATTTCAATTTAAAATAATGCTTTTTTAGTATACTCTACTTTAAAAAAGAATCTATTTCTGTGATACAAATACAAATAATAAAAAAGCCAAAATTCAATAATCCATCACTGTAACATGATCCTCAATGTCAAATCATCATTCAATCATAAAAAATTACAAATAATAAAAACAGTTAATATTAATATTATTACACTTAATATTTATTTTATAACCTGTGATACTTTTTTCAGGATTTTTTGATGATTAAAAAGTAAAAAAAATAAAAAATAATTTCAAAAAAAAAAAAAAAAAAACAGAAAATCTTTTATAACAATACTGCTAGCTTAAGTCTTGCAAAAACTCAACTGAGGAGGACTGAGATGAGGTTTGTGTAAGAAACTTACGGTGATTTCATAATTTTCCTTCCGCTTCTGTGGTCGGCGGTTTTTGTTGTTTGTTCTGCGCTTTATGTTAGACCTTTACGGTAAACTTGAGGTCGTTTCTGATTGGCTGTCAGCGTGTGGGCAGAATGTCTCGTGCAGAGAAGGCTAGCGATTGTTTGTCACTCAGCGCAGCTTGACGCGCAGACCCCAAACCGGTGAATTTATCCAAAATAAAATGTTTAGTCGCGTATCATTGTGACCAACTGACTCTGAGACGTTTGAAGGAAAGGGTAAGGCGTCAGTTATATCCTTTATGACAGCTTTGGAGTGTATATATTAAGTGTTTTGAGCGTTTTGTGTTAGCCTAGCTGAGCAGCAGCTGTCATTACTTCACTCAACTAACGTTAGATTCACAGCATCACGTTCTACAATGTGTTTACATGATTGTGTAATTAGTTAGCTGATGGCCTTGTGGTTTAACATTATTAGTATTTTGGTTCTACACCTGTGGCTCGTTGGGTTTGCTGCATTAACTAACGGTTTCAGAGTTTAAATGGTTAAATATCTGACGTACATGCAAAAGCATTGTTTGTTTGTTTTTTCAGGCATTGGTCAATTTGGAGATTTTGGGCTATTCTGCTTCCATAACATGTCTTCTTTCATACTAGTGAAAAGAAAACACCCCAAATTCACATTTAATCACATTTCATCTATACGCATCTGTATATTTTATAATAAAATCGCTTTACTTCAAACTCTATTCATATGCTACCAGCGTTATGCTCTTAATTTATATTTACAAATTCCCATTTTGTGTGTGTTCTGTGATGTTGTACTGAGAGATCTAGACTGGTAACTGGAAGCTTGTAGATTCTGCTAGATAGAGCTGGTGTGACTTCCCATTTGGTCCCTAAAATAACTTTCAGTGTCACTTGTTAAAGGTCAAAGGCCATGGCAGGAACAGCCTTACAGAGAGAATGCATGCTTTCTGTGTCTTGGATGCATTTGTAGCCTGATGGTGAATAATCTGTAATAATAAACTGTAGTAAGTTTGGTAACTTGTTTTTAAAAAAACAATCTGATAGATGTATGCATGAATCACATTGTTAGTGGTTGCCGCCTTGCAGATAATGGTCTGTTCTTTAAAAAAAAAAAAAAAAACATCTGATAGATGTAGATATCTGATAGACAGATAATGGTCTGTTCTTCAGTACCTTCACAATATCTTGGAATATACTGTTTCCGTGTTTTGGGTGAACTGTTTCTTTAAATGCACATGTCCCAGTTTAGAGTGACCCCTGAAACTCCCTGCACTGTCATCATTGCACCCTCGAGCGAGGCTCTTGAATTGAGTCTGCTGTGAATCACACTGGATGAAACAGTCCCGACCTAACAATAACAATGACATCAGCATGCACACCACCATTGTGTACTTGGACTTTTTTTTAATGACCCAGAAGAACACAATATAATAAATCAATAAGGAGCGATCTTGGGTTATTTGTTGTAAGGGTGTGGTTTTATGTTTGTAAAAGTTTTATTGCGTCTTTGTAAATCAAAGTAGGCGACTTCAGTGCTGATATGAGTATGTTCAGCTGCTTATATAGTACATGCTGACATACCAACCAGCAGTCATCACACATCTGATTATGTTGTTTTAGAGTTGAGTATGTGATTGAATCTTCAGTGATATTACATCCGCATTCTATTTAAATGGATATATTAGACATAGGGTAATTTCATATGTTTAATATGATTGTGTTTAATGCTTTATAATTTCCATTCATCACTGCTTTTGTTTGCATTATTTGAGTGATCCCTTTGTCATTGTAAAAAGATCAGTATTGGTATTGATCAGTAAGGGCATTTTGCGATTTCAGTCATCATACAGTAACCATTGAAGACATGCAATGCAGTCTATCGCTGTGTTTGGTATTCAGCATTCGGCCCAGTGTTTCATTTAATTTGTCTTCCGCCCAGAATTTTCATTTCGGTGCATGATGCATCCCTAATGTTCACAGTTCTCTAATGCTAGTTAATGGGCACATGACATGCAGGTAAACCAATGAAATATTATTTATTTATATTCTGAAATTTTTATATACAATATTTTAGTACATATTTAGATTTTTTTATTTAAAATTTTAATTTAAAATGTAATTTATTTTAATTATGTGTGTGAATGTTGCGTTTTTATTATTTAATTATTTTCATCAACTCACAAACCGCAGTTTGTGAAAAGCTGATTTTGACAGTAGATTCTGATTCCTTGTGAGTGTAAGAGCACTGAATGTGTACTGTGTGTCTCTCACACTGTAAGGTCAGCTCATGGGGGAAGGGAGTTGATTTTTTTTTAATGGTGTTGAGACAAGTAATGTGATTTATTCCTAAAGGAATAGCTCGTACAAAAATGCTAATTTTGTTTTACTGAGAACTATCACTTGCTTTATTGGGCCAGTCATTGTCTTGTGTTCAGTGATCACGTGCATGTGTTTCTATGCCTTACATTTACATTACATTTATGCATTTAGCAGACAGACGCTTTTATCCAAAGCGACTTACAGTGCATTCAGGCTAACGTTTTTCCCTGGGAATCAAACCCACACCCCTTAGTACCACAGCATTTACAAAGGCTACAGAGATGTTCTTCAGTGCCATCTGTGTGCTGAAGGTCTCTAGCATGAATGTTTATCAGCACAGCAGTGTCTCATAATGTTCTCACTCAGGGTTGTGGTGTGAGAATCAAGTGCTGCTGACAGATCAGCCATAATAATTCTAATTGAATCTAATCAGCAAATAAGAGCTCTTCTATCAGACACAACTGATCGAAAGTGATCTGTTATTGTGTCTGAGTGCAAGTGTAATGGCATGTATTATTTTTTTCTTTTGCAGGTGTGTGTCGGTATCAGTGCAGCCATGCTGTCCAGATTAAGCATGAGTGTGAGGCCGTGTGTGAGCATGTGCCGATGGGTTCACACGAAAGAAAAGGGGAAACCGCTCATGCTCAACCCACGTACCAACAAGGTGAGACTAAATTCAGTCTGTCTTTCCTTCTAGTTCTCTCTCAGTGTCTCTTTCAGTCACCGTCCTTTCTGGTTTCCAGTATCATTTATTGAAGAGTTGGAGAACCTGCTTTTAATCTGTAATTTGCAGCATTTAAATGATACAAGTGGCACAAAAACAAGGATCTCAGTCTTAAAGACAGCATTAAACTCAAACGCATACACTTACACTAAATAAAACTCATAAAACACACCAGTTTATAAATCTTAATGAAAAAACAGAGTGATAAACAACATTTAGTTAGATTAGAGAAGGGACCCGTGTAACACTTGACACCACAATTCTATGGTGGTTGCCAGGGTGTTTCTATGTGGTTGCTAAGGTGTCCTGAGTGATTCGGTGCCTTAGTATATATATTATTATATAATATTATTATTATATATGTTGTGATTATCATGAAATAAGATGTCAACAAGAAAAGATGTAAAAATTATGCTAATGTTTGTATCATGAGCTGTAAATGTAAATGAACACAGTGCCACGCTTTCCTCTGAAACATGCAGTGCATGTATTTATTTAATTAAATCACTGCCTTTATAATTTTATAATCACACTAAGCCGTATTGCTATATCAATTTTATTTAGATATATAATGTATACCTAAACTAAATTAAACTGGACGTTTTAGTAGAGTCATCTCAAGTAAATCCAAAACTGAAATAAATGTAAGACTGCATGCACAATACAGTGTAACATCATTCTACAACACTTACATCACTACCTTTTTAAACTCCTGAACTCCCCAGTGCTGATGTATACAGTCTAACACAGCCCCTGTGTGTATTGAGGGTCTTAATGCTTTTGTCTGGAAAACATTAGAGGAGTGACTCAGCAGATGTGCCACGTATCCTCAAAAACATGGGTGTGTGCTTCATTTCCATGCTGTAGACCACTGGTTTTGCTTCAGGACTCTTATTTTACTTTGGAGATCAAGCGATGACCCAAGACACAATCAGAAATGTTTATTGTACAAAAGGAAACTAAACTGCCTGGTGGTTTCATGTTCTCAGCAGCCAGTAATTCACCTCATAAAGCATATAGTGGTTGACAATCTATGTTTATCCTTGCTGCAATTGTATTTAATGTAGTCTGTCGTCATTTTATTATTTGCATTTAACATAATTTTTTTAAGCAGACGTGTAACCCACCATCCCTGTTAAAGATGCTCAAACACACATGTACACACACTCCAGGCGTATGAAATGTAAAGTGAATGCAGTTCCTGTATGTTATAGATGGGTGTTTCCCTCTCACTGACCCTCATTGGTCGCTGTTCTTGTTTGATCTCCTCTCCGCAGACATTTCCTCCTCTAACATAGGATGTATGCATTACATTTGTGGCAGCTCAGGTCAAAGATTCATGCATGGTTTTAATGTACAGCAGAGCAGGACCCCAGCCCACCTCCAAACACACATATAGCCAGTGTTTCAGGGTCTCTCTCTGTGTGACTCATTGTGTTTTCTGCCCTCCATTTATCATGACACTCTGCACAGACGATGCATTAGATTAGACCATCTGCAGCTGTCTTTGTGTGTCTGGCTTTGTCTGTAATCTGTGTCGTTTGCTAAGGCAAGCATCACTAGCATTGCTCATACTTATGGTTGGGGATTTGAACAAGCCTGTGACCCTAAAGAAACTTTGGTGTTGCAACAAGCAAGTGATGAAATTTGATCCGTTTGTAGACCGTGTAGTTCTTAATGTTAACTATAAACAAAAATATTAAAAATAACCATAATCTGTACATTTCTTTAAATATTATTATTAAATAATAAAAATAATTTCAAACCAAAAATGGATATAGAATAAGTTTAAAAGTAACTTTATTCTGTACATTAAATAGCACTACATAATAACAACAACAATAATAATAATAAAAAAAAAAAAAAAAAAATAATTAAAAAAAAAAAAAAAAAAAACATTTGGATTGGATCTATTATTATTATTATTATTATTATTATTATATTAAACAGAAAAAAAAAAAAAAAAACCTTGATCATTGAATGTAAAAACCATATTTAATGGTAAAAACCATTTTCATTTGACCATTGTTAGGCATTCTGTATTTTAAAGTAAGCCTTAGAGACTCGGTTTTGGGCTCTTTTGACTTTGACAAACACTCCCAACTTGCAATCCTCTATTTTACTGCAGTAAAAATGTAGTGTAAACATTCATTGTGTATTTGTGAATGCATAGGGAATGGCCTTCACTCTGAAAGAACGGCAGATTTTGGGCATTCATGGTCTGTTGCCTCCAAAGATCGAGACTCAGGACACCCAGGCCATGCGCTTCCAGAAGAACCTGAAGAAGATGTCCGACCCACTGCAGAAGTACATTCATTCACTTGACTTCACTACCCTTTCCAGAGAATAAGAGCTGTTCTAATTAATATCCAAATGCCCAAAGTTTGCTGTGTATATTATGCAAAAATAAGAGAAACTTTTCAACAAAGGTTGTGTGGTTCAAAAAAATCTTAGCCAATTATATCATAACCTGCTTTTTTCATGATCCTGATGGATAAAGTTATGTAGCTAAATAGTGCAACCCAACATTATTTCACACTCCGTACTCTGTTTCTGTTTGAAAACATGTCCAATTACAAAAGTTAAATTTTTTTGAATGCAGATTCATGTATGGGTTCATTTGAACAGGTACATCTATCTAATGGGGATTCAAGAAAGAAACGAGCGTCTCTTCTACCGCGTGCTGATGGAAGACATCGAGGCTCTCATGCCCATCGTCTACACACCTACTGTTGGTCTCGCATGTACTCAGTATGGACATATCTTCAGGCGACCCAAGTAAGCTATGCTTCATTAATAATGACCCATTTAGCTTTGATACATTGAACCTTTTCTGTGTAGATCACAGCTGTGATTGTACGCCCAGCCTGCTCTTATTCTCAGCTTGTGTTGAAGTCATTTTTAGATGTGCAAAAATATTGCAAGTTAGAAATACTGCTTACCAGGTGCTCAAATAAATATGATGGTGATACTGAGAGCCACTTGCTCAGGATTTACAGCATAACTGCAAAAGAAATTGAAGAATAAAAATAGTATTTTCTAGATTTTAATTGAAAAATTACTTGTCTTCCCTGGCTGCATGCAAAAACAAATATGGTGTGACCAGCCTGATTAATGAACAAATGAATCTTTGAGCCAGTTCTTGTAATAAATCATTCAGTGCTACTCAGAAACTCATGAATTATCGGTTTGAATTCTTCTATTTGAGTCCTTCAACACTGAGTCAGTCAGGATGTTTGCTGGTTTAACAATGTGTAGCTTAAAGTAGATGCACATTCGAAATGGAGTAAAAACATTTTGCCAGAAAAGTATTGTTTTGTTTAGTATACATTTAGGACTATTTTTGTTGTTGTCATTGTCATTATAGGGGAGATTTACTCAAAAACACTGGTTTGTGTGGCAGAGAGAATTAACTTTTTGTCTCTTTTTCCACAGAGGTCTGTTTATCACCATTAAGGACCAAGGACATATTCGTTCCATATTGGATAATTGGCCAGAAACCAGTGTCAAGGTATTGGAGCATTTCAGCATTCCAGCATTCCGCTGCTTTTCGTTTTTATTAAAGTGCATGTTTGATGACACTCTTTGATTAGTAAGTTTTGTCGTTTCACCCTCATGCTGTTCCAAACACACGACAGCATTGAGATTTTTTGGCGAACGACATCTTTTAGACTGTGGTGCGTATATTACTTGGATTTCTTGCGAGAGTTTGAGTTAGTACAGCGAGGGATTGTTCATCTGTGTGTGTTTACAGGCTGTTGTGGTGACAGACGGTGAGCGTATCCTGGGTCTGGGTGATCTGGGAGTGTATGGGATGGGTATTCCTGTAGGAAAGCTGTGTCTTTATACGGCCTGTGCTGGAATCCGGCCAGAGAGTTGCCTGCCGGTCTGCATTGATGTAGGCACGGATAACGAGGTTGGTAACCATTCATTTCTAAACCATTCATGAGTGGCGAGATTTGTTTACTGTATAGAGCTCTGTGTATGTGTATATATTCATTTAACATTTAACCCTTAATAATAACAATATATATATATAGTATCAAAACTTTAAATTACCTTTACATAAAAATTTATGTTAAATAGATCTTTAAAAAAAAATTATACTAATAATATATCACACAGTATTTAGTATATGAGAAAGCCATGGGATATAGCTATACATTTTATAAATAAATAAACATTATAATCACTTACATTTAACATTCAATCACAATTGTATATTATTAGTATAATTTTATTTATTTTTTAAGATCTATTTAACATACATTTTTATGTAAAGGTAATTTAAAGTTGTGATACTATATACTTTTGTTTATATTTTATATAGAACATTTTATATATACATAAAATGTATATAAAATTATTACATATATAAATATTAAAATATAGAAGAATATTAACTATATAACTATACAGAACTACCACATTTTGCTATAAGTTTGATTGCATAATTGCTGTTAATAGTGTTAATCGTCTGTTTGTTTACGTCTTTAATTGATTTTTCTGAACATTTCTGCCGTATACACATAAACTGACAGTCACCACTGATAAGCTACTACTAAATATTGTAGAAACTTAATTTTCTGTAAAGTTGCTTTGCAATGATTTGTATCGTAAAAAGCGCTATACAAATAAACTTGAATTGAAAAACTTGAATTGAATATCCATCACGGTGAGACTTTTCACTGTCAGTTTCATTCTGGAGATTTGAATGCTTTCCTTAAGTCCAGAATCCTGCTGAAGTGGGTGTTCAATGTTCAAACATACATTACGTTTGCTTACGGATGGTGTATGAAAGCATCTGTTTTATGTGTGTTTGTGTTTTTGTGTGTTTCTGCAGAAGTTACTGAGGGACCCGTTCTACATGGGTCTGTATCAGCGGCGTGACCGTTCCCAGCGCTACGACGATCTCATAGATGAGTTCATGGAGGCTGTGGTGGATAAGTACGGACAGGACACCCTCATCCAATTTGAGGACTTCGGGAACCACAATGCCTTTCGATTTCTGAAGAAATACCGTGAGAAGTACTGCACCTTCAATGATGACATCCAGGGTTTGTACCAGTACTGGACTTATTAATGGGGTTTGCTAACCACAGTTGCTATTACTTAGTTTCATTTATTTTTATTTCAGTTTCAGTCCAGTTAGTAATTTTAGTGCTTCAACTTAAACTTTCAAATTTCAGTTTCTAATTTTCGTTTAGTTCATTTAGTAAAAAGTTTTTAATCTATTATTTATATTTTATTTCAACTTTATTTAAATTAGCCAAAATGTTTTTATAACTTTTACTTTAAGTTAATGATAACACTGGAAGCACTGAGAAGTCTGATTCATCTGAGTGAATCATTTCATTTGATTCAGTGAACTGGTTCAAAACCAGGAATGATCGTTTACATTCCATTTTTGTAGTTAAATCCATTTTAATTAAAACAAGCATCATTAGTGCTACTGATCATAGTATTAGTGGTTTTAACAAATTCCAAATCACAAGGATTAACCATTGAATCAAATGAGCTGGTTTATTATGTTACTTGGTGATTTAAACAAACTTCTAACATTAAGTGTTTAACGTGCTCCAAACATGAATTATTCCTCAAACCACGCATATTGTTGAGGAAAGCATGATCAGACTTTTCAGCTTTTGTTTTTTTTTGTTTTCAAAATCTAAATGAGACTAATGATGTCTTTGTCATATTTTCATACTGAATTGTTATCGGTCCTCCTTTGCCTTACAAGCACCGGTATTTCCTTTAAGAAATGCATATTTGTTTGATTTATTTTCAGATGTTTGCTTGTCTCCTGTGCATCAGTAGTTGTGTTTGTGTGTCCGCAGGCACTGCATCAGTAGCTCTGGCAGGTTTACTGGCAGCTCAGCGTGTTTTGGGGAAGCCAATAACTGAACATAAAGTTCTGTTTCTGGGGGCTGGAGAGGTGAGCTCACGTGACACGTTAATGCAAACCCAGTCTTTTAATCTGTGTGGTTTGATATGAGATTAAACTAACGTAACCTGTGTATTTAAGATGGAATTTTGTATTTTTTAGGCTGCTCTGGGAATCGCTAATCTGATCGTCATGGCCATGATGGAGTCAGGAATGTCTCAGGCAGAAGCCAGAAAGAAAATCTGGATGTTTGACAAATATGGTCTGTTAGTAAAGGTGGGTGAGCATAACATTTATTATTAATTTGTAATTATTTTAAAAAGTAGCCTGCTTATGTAATTTAATAAAAATGCACTAAATAAATTTGATATAAAATTAATATGAAAATGTATCGAATCATTGACATAATTGTATTTGAATCGAATCGTGAAACCAGTGAAGATTCACATCCCTACTTTTCTCATGACAAGTTATAAGCCAAACGTTAATACTTTTGATTATTGAGTTTTTAAAAATCACTAATACTATGAGCTATAACACTAATGATGCTTGCTTTAATTAAAATGGATTTTACTACAAAAATGGAATATAAACAATGATAAGTGAATCCTGGTTTTGAACCAGTTCATTGAATCAAATGAACCGACTCTTAAAAATTAATCAGACTTCTCAGTGCTACCAGGATTATTTTTGTAATTACTGTTAAAATGATCATAACTATAGCTAAAACTCTTTAAAACACTTTGGTTATTTTATATAAAATAATTTAAAATATGATAAAATAATAATAATAATTGTAAATAAAATAACATTTAAACAAGTAAAATGTTAAAGTGCCCCTATTTTGCCATTTCGAATATTGCCTTTTATACAGTGTGTACTGCGGCTGTATGTGAATGTAAACGATCTGCGAAGTTGTAAAGCTGAAAGTGCGCGATAAATAAAGTTATCATCTTCCAAAATAAAGAATCGACTCTGTACAGCCTAAACGAGTCGTTAGTAATTCGAATCCCATTTCCGTGACTGCTACACATCATGTGGTAATACATTTGCATAATTCCCACCTTTGTTCTATATTGGCCGGCCGCGTACAACTTGACCCCGCCCTCAAACACGCTATTTTACTGACTACTGCTTCTCTAATCTCGGGGAGTTCAACGCGGGATTCACAAAACGCTTGCTTTGGAAAGATGAATCAGTTCTCAGTTTATTTGGACCAGCTGGCTCCACTGAATCACAACCTGTAAGTATGATAAATAAAAGATGTTTATATTTTCTATCGAGTGTTTAAAGTATGGAACTATGTCAATGGGCGTATCGTTTCTGACATGGGTTGTACGTGGTAGACCAATCACAACAGACTGGACCATCTGACCAATCAGAGCAGAGTAGGCTCACGAAAAGGAGGGGGTTAGAGAGACTCAATCTTAGAACTGCTTCAAACTAATTTTTGACCTTGCATGCATGTAAACCTATTGTAGGAGACTCTCGAAACAATATTAGGAACCTTAAAAATGGCATAATAGGAGCACTTTCATTTTAATTGCATTTTATTTCTTTATAAAAAATTTAAAAAAGAAAGAAAAAAATAACTTGCCTAACCTTACCTTACCATACCTAAACCGAAATAAGTAACTGAAATGTTAAAGTTTAAGTTTAAACTAAAAATACTAACCGGAAACTAAAACTGAAATAAAGATCAATTAAACCTAAATAGAAAGAAAGAAATAAAAAAGTGTAAAATGACAAAAAATGTACTTGAATTAAAATTTAAAACTGAAAATATAAACAATATAATAATATATAAATAATACTGAAATAAAAATGAGTACTACCACTGAGGTTGTTTGTTTTCCTCGAAATGCAATCACAGTATTTTACTAAGCTTAGCTGACTCACTATCTGAGTTCACATGCAAAGTCTCCTCTAAACACTCTAAACAGGAATTGAGAATCTGTGTCATTTACCAACTTGTTCTTCTTTCACATGCTTTGAGACTCACAACTGCAGGCCAGTAATCCAGTGTGATTTCTCTGTTTTCCAGGGCAGAGCTTATGAGACAGATAGTAATCAGGAGGGTTTTATTCACCCTGATCCCGGGGATGTGAAAAGCTTCTTAGACGCTGTCAATGTTATTAAGCCCACGGCGATCATTGGTAAGATGAGCTGCTCCCTCTGTGTTAGTCAAGGATTGCACTAAAACAGTTGTCATTTCGTTTTTCATGACCATTTGAATTAATTAGCCTCCTTTTGTTGCTGTACCTTAAAGAATTGTGTATGCAAGTAAACATAGGTTGTCATTGTTTTATTGATGCATATAGTTTATGCATATAGCTGAATGCATCATATATGTGACCCTGGAGCACAAAAGCAGTCTTAAGTCGCTGGGGTATATTTGTAGCAATAGCCAAAAATACATTGTATGGGTCAAAATTATACATTTTTCTTTTATGCCAAAAATTATTAGGATATTAAGTAAAGATCATGTTTCATGAAGATATTTTGTAAATTTCCTACCGTAAATATATCAACTTAATTTTTGATTAGTAATATGCATTGCTAAGAACATCATTTAGACAACTTTAAAGGCAATTTCCTCAATATTTAGATTTTTTTGCACCCTCAGATTCCAGATTTTCAAATAGTTGTATCTCTGAGAAATATTGTCCTATCCTAACAACAGCTTATTTATTCAGCTTTTAGATTGTGTATAAATCTCAATTTCGAAAAATTGACACTTAAGACTGGTTTTGTGGTCCAGGGTCACATATAACCCCTAAATTCTGTATTAATATGTGCATATGCTATTTTGACCTCTTTCTCAATGTCATCAGGTGTGTCAGGTGCTGGCCGGCTCTTCACTCATGATGTCATCAGAGCAATGGGCAGCTTGAACGAGCGTCCGATTATCTTCGCCCTCAGCAACCCGACTGCCAAGGCAGAGTGTACAGCTGAAGACGCCTACAGCCTCACACAGGTTAAATATCATTCATGCATTAACCCTGCAAAGCCAGATTAAAATAATAGCCAGAAAAAAAACATTGCATATGTGTTGTTTTATTGCAAATCATATTTGATACATCAGGCTTTTATGGCTCATATAGTATGAGATAGTGAGAATATGGAAGGAAAAACACCTCAGTTTTATTCAGAGGCCAAAAAATATACAATTTGCTCCAGTTGCTGATATTAATTTAGTAAAAGCAGGATGAAATCCTGATAGCTTGTAATATAAATCTTTATAACAGTGTAAATATAGGATGCAATATAATTCAGATTGAGAGATGAACAAATCAAAAGCCTGATAATCGATCATATTTGATAATCACAGTAGAACATGATTATTTTTTCTAGATTTTTTTTTTTTTTTTTTTTACTGTATAGATAATCAAGTAAACCTAAGTTGTTTTGGTCCAGTATTTATCATGAAATATTACTTACGATACAAAAGTTATTCTTATGTATACTTTATAAAAATCAGAACGATTTTACAGCAAAAAGACATAAGGTATGTAGTAGATTGTGTACAACAAAAGTTTTGTTCATGTTGATTAATTAGTGGCTTTAGAAATTTGTATATCAAATAGCTTTAAAATCTGATCGGATGAGCCAAAACTTAATTTTTGTAAATTCAGCATGAAAAAGTCCCAATGTGGCTTTTGCTTGAATCACTACAGTGTTACAGTAATAACAGCATTAATACTCTCAGATGTACACAGATAACATACATTACACCTGTAGTCTTACACGGATCTGATGTGTATATGGATTGTCATACCATAAGAATAGTAGTATGTGAATATAAGTGAAGACGGTTCTGTTTCAGGGAAGGTGTTTGTTTGCCAGTGGCAGTCCGTTTGCCCCGGTGTCACTAGAAGATGGCAGAATACTGACCCCAGGACAGGGCAACAACGCTTATATATTCCCAGGTATTAACATGCACTAATTACAGTCATATAGTGATGGATGTTTTAATGGTTAGCTCTAAACGCATACACATTTTAAAGCTGCTAATATCTAAGAAGCATGTAAAGATGCTTATGAACAGATGGTTTAAAACTGAGTGTTGAGCTGTAGGTTGTGATTTCAGGTGTAGCTCTGGCTGTTATACTCAGTGGAGTGCGACACATCAGTGATACGGTCTTCCTTGAGGCCGCAAAGGTAAATGCACAATCCTGAACCACACTGTAGACCAGATTATACTTTTTTTTTTATGTGCATTATTTTTAAATTCAAAAGGATTCAATTATGGTATAGTTCATTATTATAGTATAGTTAATTTTATTGTACAGTATTGAATATTGTCTCGTCTCACCACAACAGATGTTAGTTTTCAGGAATTTTTGTAGCTATCAAATTAATCAATCAATTTTATTATTCATTTTAATTGATGGACTGAAATTAATTTGAACCAAAACAGTTGTTTTACCTAAATTTAAGTTTTAATTTAGTCTGAAAACTGTAAGTTCATTCAATCTATCAAATTAATTTAAATATGTAGTATTAGTTTTTTTATTATTAAAATAAAACACTTAAATTGCACTTAAAAAAAAGCTTTAATATCATTTTTACTAAGTTTTTATGACACAATTATGATTTTTCTTCAATTCATTGTTGATATATAAACCTTTACATGGTGGCTGTCATAATAACATGTTTGAATAAATCATAAAGACAACATTTTAAGCAAAAACATCATGAATCTGTAATGTAGTGCATATATTTAGCATCTCTAGAGTTATTTTTCATAAGTTATTAGCCCTGTGTGGCCTGTGTGTAAAAAGCAGAAGTTGTAATTGCTGTTTTTGTTAATATTTGATATTGTAACTTGTTAAAACAGTGTTTGTTTTGTAGACGCTGGTGGATCAGCTGACAGATGAAGAGCTGAGTCAGGGCCGACTGTATCCACCCCTGTCCAACATCAGAGAGGTGTCACTGCAGATGGCCATCAAGGTCAGACTGTGTGTGTGTTTTAGGACACGGTGTGTCACAGTATGTCAAATCGCACAGACTGCGATTGGGTTAAATAAAGATTTGCTTTACTTCAGAGTGAAGCTCAGCATTTACACACATGATTCAAATCAGACACGAGCGGCATAGTACTGTTATGTTTCATTTGCTTTTCCCACAACATCTACATTGCTTTCTCTTGTCATTACAGTCATGTATATTTATGTACTTTATTAAAAAAAAAACATTTGATGCATTTTGTTTGTATTGTACACAACCAAAATAGCATTTATTTGACCAAATTTTTCGGAATCATCAGCAAGCTGAATGGTTACGATGAATAGGATGCTACATTTTATTCAAAATCTTTTGGATATTGACTAAATATCTTCAATACAATTTGGCTTTAAAAAGATTTCCCCAAGAAATCATGAATGGGGATGATTTATTTTTTATTTTTTATTTTCTTTTTTTTTTTTACTTGATTGCAACAAACTTGTAATTACAACTTCAGAATGGAAATTTCTGATGGCACATGAAGGCAACATGAAGAACATACAATGCTGAGCTTCGCTCTGAAACCAGCAGAACATATTTTTGTTTGCAGACAACCCGTCAAAATAAAACCTTGATGGTTTACAGCTTGAAAATAAAGAAATTAAGATGTATATATTAGAATTATTATCATTTTATAGTAAAAAAGAAAACATTTCTGACTATTTTTACAACATTTTGCAGTTTTACAACAACATATTTCACATTTAATATTTTTTTATTTCATAATCACAATAAAATCATGATAATTATTTTATAGCCATATTGAATTGGTATAAAACAGTGGAAATGAGGCAACTTTGAGATGGTTTTTCCCAAAATCATTCAGCCCTAAAAAGATTTCACTCATATATATATATATATATATATATATATATATATATATATATATATATATATATTATATATATATATATATAAGCATCTGATAAAAAAATCCCTGATTTTCAGATGCACTCAAAAAAAACAACCATAGTAACTCTAAATGTTTTTCCCCCCAAGATATACAAGCATCTGATAAAAAAATCCCTGATTTTCAATATATACAGCAAAAAAAATAAATAAAAAAATTATGTAAAATTAAAAAAAAACAAAAAACAAATTATATATATATATATTATATATAATATATATATATATAATATATATATATATATATATATATATATACATAGTACATATATATATACAGTACAGGTCAAAAGTTTGGAAACATTACTATTTTTTAATGTTTTTGAAAGAAGTTTCTTCTGCTCATCAAGCCTGCATTTATTTGATCAAAAATACAGAAAAAAAATGTAATATTGTGATATATTATTACAATTTAAAATAATTGTATTTAAAATTATTATACTTTAAATTATCATTTATTTCTGTGATGCAAAGCTGAATTTTTAGGATCATTATCACATGATCCTTTAGAAATCATTCTAATATGATGATTCATTATCAAAGTTGGAATTAATATTTTTTCAGAACATGTGATACTTTTTTAGGATACTTTGATGAATAAAAAGTAAAAAAAAAAAAAAAAAAAAAAAAAGAAGCTATGTTTTTAAAATATAAATATTTTGTAATAACAATATACACTACTGGTCAGTAATTTGGGGTCAGTAATTTTTTTCTTTCTTTTTTTTTAAATAAAATCAATACTCTTATTCAACAAGGATGTGTTAAATTGATAAAAAGTGATAGTAAAGAAAATATATTATTAGAATATATATTATTAGAATGTTTTTTTTTTTTTTTAATAAATGCAGTTCTCTTTAACCTTTTATTCATCAAATATATTAGACAGCAGAACTGTTTCCAACACTCATAATAAATCAGAATATTAGAATGATTTCTAAATGATCATGTGATAGACTGGATGTTACATGTGACACTGAAGGCTGAAAACTATTATTTTAAGTTGTAATAATATTTCACAATATTACTGTTTTTTCTGTATTTTTGATCAAATAAATGCAGGCTTGATGAGCAGAAGAGACTTCTTTCAAAAGCATTAAAAAAAGTAATGTTTCCAAACTTTTGGTCTGTACTGTATATATATAGTAATGTTTTTTTTTATGCCAGTATCGTGCACCATATATATAAAGCAGGGTTTATAAAGCTTGTAAAAGGGTCTTGATCGCCCTTTCACAAATTAAATCCTGTTTTCTTCTGAAAAGAAATGGAAATTGGTTGGAAGTTGTATTTTTCAAGCTTTGACAATTTTCTTTAATTGGTCTTTAAAAAGTCTTAGATTTACCTTCATAAAACTTGCATAAATCCTGATATGGGACACAAATGCCACTTGTTTTCTGTCAGAAGCCCTTGCTAAGACGCTGTGTGTTTTGTGCACAGGTGGTGGAGTACGTGTATTCAAAGGGAATGGCGTTTCGATACCCAGAGCCTGTGGATAAGGAAGCGTACATCAGATCAGTTGTGTGGAACATCAACTACGATTCGTTTCTGCCCGAGATATACGACTGGCCCGGGGTTTCTCACAGCCCTGTAGTAGACTAGACGACGAACACCTGAGAAAACACCAGATAGAGAGAAACAGAACAAAAACTAGGAAGTCTGAAGGGAGTTTTCATTCTTCTGTTTTAGACACTCCTTTTTTGCAACTTCTAGTATTTATTCATATTTCTCACCCTTTGTTTAAATCGCAATTTCAGTTTATGGATGAATTTTACCATATCTTTATCCTGTACATGTCCAGGAAACATTTCACTACAGAATCAAAATAAATACTAAATGATATTTTGCACAAAGAAAATGAAGCCTGTTTTAATTATTTCCATCACAATTAAGCACATTTTTCCTAAAATGCACTGTGAAATATTTTATCTACATTTATGCACAGTAGTATTTAGATGTTTCCTCTCATTTGTGTAACACCTTTTCACTTCTTCACAACATTACAGAAATGAGAATGTAATAAGAAACCATTGAGACTAAAAAGAATTAAAAATTAAACTCAAAAGTAAAATGTCCAGGTCCATTGTGCTTATGAGAATTTGGTAGTAAAAATTGAAAATGATTTCACAATGCAAAATATCTGAATGATTCTAAGTAAGCTTCATTTTCTTTATGCAAAATATATATATACATATATATATATATATATTTTCTTTTTTGCACCCTTACAGTATTTCCTCCTGTGTAGAGTTCAGTAGCGTGCCTTGTCACTCCTCTCAGTCGTTTTTATATGCTGTGTGCAATGAAACCTTTTCTAAAATGAAATTGCACTTCATTTGTTCATCTTTGTGTTGGTTTCTTGTTGTGTCTGTAACAGCCATTCAGTTCATAAAGATCCATTTGTTTCCAAGAGGAGGAGGAAGTACAGGACGTGGAGGACTAGCAGAGTTCTATATTATATAGTATATTGCACAATATTACAGTCATTGCATTATGGCGTATATTTGTAGCTGTGACTGTGAGTTTTTAGTAGCCTGGGTGCCAGCCCGAACCCCGCCCAGTATGACGAAGTCAGGCTAAGTTTTTAGGGCATTTACCAGCAAATATTTACATGCTTAGGATATGAACATGCTTTTTATATAATTATAAAAAAAAATGCATGTCATTGTAACAAAATAAACCTTAACGTGGTCATCTTGTTTCTCCTTAAAGGGGTTTATTTTGAAAAATGACCGGCTGAGTGTATGTTATCCGACTTATTGCACAGCTGCTTCCCAAATAAATCAAAATATGGGCTTGAAGTGTTGATTTGAGTTCAGATAATGTGAAAAAAGAGAAGAATGTTGTGTTAATTAGAGATCTGATATCATCATCATCACAGCTGTGTAGGTTTCATGCAACAGCAGTAAATTATAAAATATTAAAATCTCAGTGCAGCTTGCACCTGTTGACCTGCTTATGTATTTTTATATAGGCTAGTCGTCGCACATCATATGTTAGATATTTTATTGGTGATTGTAAATGCAGAAGTCATAGATCACAAGAACAACACATTACAACATTATTCATTAAGTTTAGTGTCTGAACACTAAAAGCCTCTCAAAACCCTGTGTGCGCTGTTGCAAGTGCAGAATAAACATTTGTGCTTGGATCACTGTTAGTCTGTTTTCTGCCCTCATTTTGAAGTAATTTAACCTCCCGAGACCTTTTTTCCTCAGTAGAGGACATTATATTTTAGCGAGTTTCTCTGAGTTTCTGTACAGAGCACATTCAGGGCTTTTCAGAGATACCACTCCCTCTCCTTGATCTTTAAATATGACTGACATCAATTATGATAAAATTGAACACTCTAACATAAAAACCATAATAATTTTTAACTATCATAAAAAACCAACTCATTAAAATAAAATTCGTAAACTAAAATCAAAGGAAAATAAAATAAATAATCGAAACAGCATGTTTATGATGCATTTTGGGAGACTCAACAAATGAATGGAGAAGGAAATTAAATTTTAATATTCCTATGAAATATTAGATATTATTATGAAAATCTTGCCAATTATTACACTTTTCATCACATGTTGCCCCAAGAATACATTAATATGCAAATTAGATACAGTATACAGATACATTGTATATTATGGGAAAGCCCTCTTATGTCTGTTTTACACATGCATGAAGCAAAATCAAATTATCCTGTTATATCTTTCATAGCATAGTCGAGAATCATCTTTATATAAAGTTTGGAATAAAACAAAAATCCTGAAACCTAAAAATGTATTGATAATTTATTGTTTTTGCCTATTCATGTTCATTCATATCTTTTTATTTATTTATTAAATTGGCATAACATGAATAAAATATCATTTTTTAATATTGGTATTTTTTTATGCTCTAAACAATTAAATGACATGAAAAAATACTAAAAACAAAGAAACACACACACAAAAAAAAAAACAAAATTCAAAAAAAAAAAATAAAAAAAAAAAAATAAATAAAAAATCATCTGGGTCTCAGGAGGTTAAGTATTATTTTAAATATGTTATAGTTAAAAAATTCCAGCTAATTGAAGTAAACTAACATATCATCTGGGAATTATGCATTAATATAAATAAGAGCTGCTTTGGGGATTCTGTCAAAAAAATTGTTACTATTATCCGATTTTTTTGTCTGTCAAAATAAGGTAATATGCTTTTTTTTTTTTTTTTTTTTTTTTTTTATTTTACACAAGGAAATATTTAAAACAGTAAAATATATAATACATATTTTTATTTTACTTATTTGTGTATTAAAATTAATATACAATTTATGTAAAAAATATACATAGTAGAATGCAAAAATAGCATATACTAAGACATACTTTTACTGATTATAAAAAATATGCACATAATAAATATATATATAATATATATATGTGTGTGTGTGTGTGTGTTTGTGTGTGTGTGTGTATAATTTTACTTTTAAATGCTAACGTTGAATTATGTAAAACTAAAAAAAAGAAGAGATGCCTTGCAAATAAATTAAAAAAATATATATATTTTTTTTCATATAAATTCATTTTAATCTGTAAAAAATAAATACAAGTAAATTTTTATGTCAGCAAATTAAAAAACAAACACCAATAATATAGTCATTATTATTTTACTGACTGTTTTATAATATCTGTTTTATAATATTTTTACAGGTTAAAATGAATTTATATGAAAAAACTGACTCATTAACTCATTTTTAAATGTATGCTGATATACATTTTTTACTGATTTACTTTTAAATTAATATTAATATGCAAACGTTGCCTTGAATATTCTGATCTGATTAAACTGTGACCTACAGATATTATTAGATTAGTGTGTGATGTTATGCTGACCTCTAGTGTCCCGGAAAATAAACCTTAATTTACTTGACCAGAACCAGACATAATAGCAGTCACATTTGTAACAAAAAATTTAATAATAATAATAATTTTTTTAATTTATTTTATTTTTAAAATCATAACTCGACCCCATGTAGCAGTATTTTTAAACATTCATCTTGAGCAGTACGCAACAGTCGTAATTGTGCGCGTCCGCGTCGTACTCGTGCCCCGGATGTTGATCGAGCGCGTGAGACGGTGCCGGTGTATTTTAACAGACTTAACGTTGTTAGTCGTCACATGCACGCAAAACAGCACCATGTCCATGGACCTCACGTTCCTCGGGACCGGCTCCGCGTATCCGTCTCCCAGTCGCGGCGCGTCTGCGCTGGTGTTGAGGACTGAAGGGGAAAGCTGGCTGTTTGACTGCGGAGAGGGAACACAGACTCAGCTCATGAGGAGTTCTCTTAAAGCGAGTGAGTCACTGTCACTGATGCAGCTCTGCTGGATGTCTGAGCTCGCGCTAGTTCACTTGTAGCTCTGCTGGATGTATCTTGATCAGTGTTTCGTGTTGTGTTTACATGTTGCATGCTCGTCCTCTACTGGCTGAATCTCATGAATCTGTAGAACAAATAGGACATTATTTTTTGCTTATGAGAAATACTTTAGGCCCCTTTAGGGTGTGTGTGTGTGTGTGTGTGTGTGTGTGTGTGTGTGTGTGTGTGTGTGTGTGTGTGTGTGTGTGTTTTAATTGTTACTTTTCATGACAATAATCACATCCTTCACTAATGTCTTAAATACTGCAAAGGTGAAAAAAAAATCACTACTGCTATAAAAATCCATTGTTTAAGATTTATTGTTAGTATTTGTTGTATTACCTTTTAATTAGTGTCTTTAAAATATATATGATATCATATTTGTATTGATTTCTTTAATTTAAGCTACTCTAAAAATACTTTATTATTTTTTTAACTGATTCCAATTTGAATTTATGCTCGTATGAAACAACACTATTTTAACAGATTTTTAAATGTATGCTGATATGAAGTTATTGTATTATCTCTTATTTAATTTAGAATGAATGTTGATGTAAAGAAAATACTGCATTATAAATCACGGTATATATTGAAAATCACATTTGAGAAAAAAAAGCCCTCTATAAAGTAATATTGGGAAATATTATTGCCACTTAAAATAATTGTTTTCTGTTTTAATATATATTAATATCTAATATATTTCTGTAATCAAAGCTGAATTTTCAGCATCATTACTCCAGTCTTCAGTGTCACATGATCATTCAGAAATCATTCTCGTATGCTGATCTGTTGCATAAGAAACATTTCTGATTATTATCAGTGTTGGAAACAGTTGCTGTTGATATGTTAATATTTTTGTGAATAGAAAATTGAAACTGAATAAATAATTCTTATTGAATAAAAGTTTTAATTTCTTTAAAAAAAATAGTATAATATGCACACGCACACACACACACACACACACATATAGTCTCATAGTTTCAACCTTCCCATGTTCCCTGTTCAGGCAAAATCACCAAAGTGTTCATATCTCACCTCCATGGTGATCATCTCTTCGGTCTTCCTGGTTTGCTGTGCACCATCAGCCTGAACTCAAACCCCCAGCCGGATCAGCCTCCTCCCTGCGTGGACATCTACGGCCCGCGCGGGTTAAGACACTTCCTGCGCGTGGCGTTAGAGCTGTCCAGCTCCCAGCTGCTCTTCCCGTATGCTGTGCACGAGCTGGAGCCGTCGGATGAGCAGTGTCCCGCGGAGGGGCGTCTCAGTCCTGCGCTGACCGCCAGCAGCGATACGCTCCACCCACAGGAGCGGCCCGGCAGAACCGTACAGCTGGACCCGCACACAGAGTGTTACCACCTCATCCAGGACAAACAGTTTGTGGTTAAAGCATTCAAGCTCTACCACAGAGTCCCATCGTTCGGCTTCTCGGTGGAGGAGCGAGAGCGTCCAGGACGGTTAAACACAGACCTGTTGAAAGAACTAGGTAACTTGTTAAAGGCAAAAAGCTGATTCATCTATTAAATATTATTGTTTTATTCATTTTTTTAATTTATTAATTGATTATTAAGCAGTTTATTTTAAAATATACACATATTACAGGTACAATGAACCTTTTTTTTTTAACGTTTCTACCTTTAATGTGTACAAAAAATAGAGTTGCAAAAGGGTGGAAAATTTCCAGGAAACTTTTCAAAAATCCCTGGAATATTCCAAAAAATCCTGGAAAGTTTCCAAAATTTCTGGAACGTTTCTGAAATTTACTGGAAGTTTTCCAGCTTTTTTGCAACCCTAACAAAAAAATACCATGGTAAAATGATAGCTTGCACCAATATGCTGTAGTTACTTGAGTTATTGTTACTTTGATAACTTAAATCTGAATGTTGTGTGTTGTGGATGTATCTCTTAAATATATTTTATTAAACTGTGCTAGTTTAAGTTCTTTTAGGAATTGATATTACTCATACTGAATTCATATATTTCCAAAAAGTGGTAAATTGAATGGAATGAATGAATCCATAACAAATTAGGCCTACATTATGAATCTAATTATAAATGAAATATCTAATCATTGATTTTATTTTGAAAATAGAAATGACCAGTATATACAAGATATTGAATTTGTCCCCATGTATATTTATTGAAAGAAGAATAATTGCCTGTGTGTGTGTGTGTGTGTGTTTAATTTGTTATTTATTTTTCGGTAACTACTCCTTCAGTGTAAATCATTTTTATTTCCTTCAATGAAATGATACAAATGAAACTAACAAATGAAACAAAATCATGGGCCTTCATTAAAAAAATATAAAAAAATATATATAAATAAGTTTCTCCTGGAAAAGAAATAGATACAAAAAAATCAAATATTAATTTGAATTATTTATTTATCACTTTGTAAAATATCTATATATGTGTATACACACATTATATATATATATATATATATAATGTGTGTGTATATATATATATAATTTATATTTATAATATATACAAATAATAGGTTTTTTTTGTATATATGTATAATTAAATGTATTGTTAAATCTTATTATTATGGCGTAAATATGATAATATATTGCTCAGCAAAAGTAATATTTAACAGTGTCAGCCCTGAATCCATTTTAGAGTTTTTATCTAAATTAAACATTAAAAACCATATATAGATTTTTTTTTAAATTGATCTTTTATACTATTTCAGTTGTTACTCATAAATGAAAATAGCTAGCGAAGATGGCATGGCGTTAAAACACCAGCCAACCAATAAAGTATGTACTTTAGTACATCTAGCTATACAGTAAAAATATAATCTCAGTAATTAAAAAAAAAAAAAACCAAACTCATTCAATTTTAAAATCCCTCTCATGTCATCTCTTGCAGGTTTGAAGCCGGGGCCTCTGTACGGGTGTC